>NC_084810.1:13862139-14164014 GCF_963583255.1 Pyrus communis | reverse complement strand
CTTCACTCCTTCTCGGTAAAATTTTAGGCATTGGTGAAGGGTGGACGGCACTACCCCATTTGCGTGGATCCAAGGTCTTCCTAAGAGCAAGCTGTAGGAAGTTCTTGCATCAATCACGTGGAATATCGTGCTTGATTTGAGCTCACCCATGGTCATCTTTACTCGGATCATGCCCATCGCCCTTTGTCCTCCTTGGTTAAAACCCTGGATTAGCAGACGGCTTAGGGATAGTTCATTCACCTTGATGCCGATTATGGTCATTGTTGATTTTGGCATGATGTTTATGGCCGACCCACCATCCACAAGCATGCGGTTAACTTTGTATTCCCTTATGTACCCAGAGACGAAGAGAGGACGGTTGTGAGGCTTTGATCCCAACAGTAGGTCTTCGTCAGTGAAGTTAATTACGTCATAGGTGGCACAACATGTGGCACATTCATGTGGCTGAAGCTTCGAGCCTTCATCGTTACTTTCTTGCACTTCGTGGTCGTCGGGACCTGCCAAGACTGCTGCTAGTGCTCTTCGCATCTTTTTTGGCAATGGTAGCGCTTCCTCGATGCTAAAGTGTGTTAGCAGACCTTCTCCAGGTGTAAGGGTCTTTTCTACCTCAGTGGCGATAGCTTTGCCTTTTGAGGGCTCTTCTATTTCTACTTCAACCATGTGACAGGCCACGGTAGTGCACTGTTGGAAAAAGTCATTCGGGAAGTACTCACGCAAGGAAACGGGAATGCGTGGCTCCTGCTCCATAGGTTCCCTAGCATATGTTGTTTTATTATGCTTTATGTTTCTTTTAGGCTTCGCATTGTTGCGGTCGTGGTGATTTCTTCTTTGTTCCACCTTTGGCTGTATGACTTGTGGTCTTGGTTTCCTTGTCTTTTTGTAGGTTACCATTATCCATCCTTCTTCATCATCAGCATGTGTATCTTGGTCGCTTCTCTCCAGTGATGGTTGTGTAGGAGGTGCCGTGCAACTTAAGCATTCACGGGAACGGTCAGGTGTCATTTGGAGAGGCACAGGATTAAACGATCCAAACGCAATTGTAGTGGTATGCGTTGCGGCCGTGTCCTCAAGGTCGAGCTCAATTTGCCCTTGTTGTGCTAGCTTCATGATGAGTTCTTTGAGAACGAAGCACTTGCCAACAGGATGGCTCACAATACGATGGTACTTGCAGTACCTAGGATCGTTTGTGCGATTCATTTCTTCAGGAAGCTTGCATTCGGGTAGCTCAATCACCTTTTTTTCCAGCAAGTCATCTAACATGGCAGCCATGTCAGAGTCAGGAAAAGGGTACGTTTTCTGTTCCAACTCTCTCAAGGTGCTCTTGTATCTGTCTTGGGTGCGAGAAGGCTCACTTGTCTTTATCTCCTTCGCTTTCTTCTTGGAGGAGATCTTGATGGGCGCTGAGGAGGTCTTGATGGGCGCTGAAGAGGTCTTGATGGGGGTAGTGTTGACGGTGAAAGCTTCCTTAGCGGGCTTCTTCCCGGTCTTGTCTACATTTGGGGCGAATACTTTATCCTTATTGAAGTTAGTAATCGGCTCCTTTTTCCCGTGATTAGCGATACTCAGCTCCATGTCGTGGGAACGAGTTGCTAGCTCTTCGAATGTTCTTGGTTTTATGCCTTGGAGGATGTAATGTAACCCCCAGTGCATGCCTTGAACGCACATCTCAATGGCAGAGGTTTCAGAAAGCCGATCTTTGCAATCCAGACTTAAGGAGCGCCATCTATTTATGTAGTCAACGACAGGTTCATCTCTCCACTGTTTCGTACTGGTCAGCTCTAGCATGCTTACAGTACGACGAGTGCTGTAGAAACGGTTGAGGAATTCCCTTTCTAGCTGGTCCCAACTGTTGATAGACTCAGGTTCGAGGTCAGTGTACCAGTCAAAAGCGTTACTTTTCAGCGAACGCACGAACTGTTTGACGAGGTAGTCTCCCTCTGTCCCAGCATTGTTGCAAGTTTCAATGAAATGGGCGACATGTTGCTTCGGGTTGCCTTTTCCATTTTACTGCATGAATTTTGGGGGCTGATAACCCCTTGGCATCTTCAAAGCATCAATCTTCTTGGAGTAAGGCTTTGAGTACAGTACGGAGTCATGCGAGCTTCCTTCGTACTGTGTCTTGACAGTGTTTGCGATCATCTCCTGTAACTGCTGGATAGAGAGAGATCCCATGAATGCCGTTGCTTGGTCTAGCTTCGGCTTCTCTTCAACTTTCTCCACTGGTGGCTCCTCTTCTTCGTCGTCTTCTTTCTTTAATAGGCCAATATTTGGGTCGACTTTCACGTCGGGCAGCGCATCTAGTTGGTTGACAAGTGCGGCAATCTGCAAGTCCTTCTCTTCCACAGTCCGTGTGAGCTTTGCGATTGCTTCATTCATCTGAGCTAGCTGCTCCTCGATTGAAGTTGCTCCAGTGGTCATAACTTGCATGGTTGTACTGCCGCTCGAATCAGCGTCGGAGAGTAGGGACTCTGAGTATTTCCTCGGGCTTTCCCCCTTTGATGCCCTTAGCGAGGCTAAGGTGATCACAGGCTCGTACCTCAAGTGCTCTTGTTCCTTTGACAGAGTTAATGCAGGGGCGGAAGCCGCAGCAAAAAGAGCTCTTGCCTTACTTCGGGTTATGATGCCCGAAATATCACCACTTGCGGTGATGATGTTCTTGTTCTTTGCTTTGATTGCAGGAACAGCTTGATCCTTTCTTGATGCCATTTGCGTTTTTCGATGATTTGAGGATAGAGATGAGAGGTAGAGATGTCCCACTGGGCGTGCCAAGTTTGTAAACACGAAAAGTTCCTGAAAAAAACAAGAAACAAGAATAATGAGTACAAAATATATTTTGTATTTAATGATTTTGGGGTTACAATCTCTTTGTAATTTGATCCTATGATTCTATCTTCGTAGGGTGTAGGTTTGTGGATGAGCTGTTGATCCAAAGGGCCGTCGGGGCTTGATCTAGGGATGAACAGTTGATGAACGGATCTTCAAGGGGCATTGGGCTTGCTCTTGAAGAATGGGTGTATGGGTTTGTGGATGAGCTGTTGATCCAAAGGGCCGTCGGGGCTTGATCTAGGGATGAACGGATCTTCAAGGGGCGTTGGGCTTGCTCTTGAAGAATGGGTGTATGGGTTTGTGGATGAGCTGTTGATCCAAAGGGCCGTCGGGGCTTGATCTAGGGATGAACAGTTGATGAACGGATCTTCGAGGGCTTTTGGGCTTGCTCTTGAAGAATGGGTGTATGGATTTCTTCAAGGGCTTTTGGGCTTGATCTTGAAGGTTGATGGATGAGCGGATCTTCAAGGGCTTTTGGGCTTAATCTTGAAGAACGATTGGATGTGTGGATTTGTTGAGGTTGTTGATCCAAAGGGCCGTTGGGGCTTGATCTTAGGATGAACGGATGATGAACGGATCTTCGGATTTGACGAAGAACAAAGATAGCTTTCTTGGTCCTTCGAGATTTGCTTGAGAGCTTTAGAGTTTCAAGGCTTCAAGGTTTTGGTGTAATGTAAATTTCTTTCTTTCTTTCTTCTTCTTTCTCTCCTTCCTTCCTTCAAAATGAATGCCTTGGCTTCCTATTTATAGAATTCCAAAACTTGATTTTTGGATTTAAATAATCAGATGAAATAAATCATTTCTGCCAGGTAATGACACGTGTCCTATTTGATGACTTTTCCAATTTATTTCAATTTTTCGTTGAGTCGCACGCTACATGTAAAATTTATGTGACACGTGAGCGTTGAAATTTTAATTATTGGTCAACATTCACTTCACCGAAATTTCGATGTCCACAGTAATATAGTTGGCGTGTTGGGGCTGATCGTGGAGATTCTGTTTACACTGTAATTGCTGTTGTAAACAGTCCATATATGCTGCTTAAAGGCTGGTATCGACTGATTCATGATCTGATCACTCGAGAAGGTCCATTTCTTGAAATAGCTCGCATCCTTATTGCTGGTTTGACAAGCATTCTGTGGCTAATTGTGGTTGTTTCAAGTATCGTGTTGGCAGTTTTCATGAACATTTTAATTGGATTGTATGCATCAGTTGTAGTATATCAGGTTTGCTTACACCAGACTATAATCATTGTAATCTCCTTGGCCTTTCATGATAAGTAAAATTATACATTTTTTTAACCGTTTGGAAATGCAAGAGAGATCTTAGGAAAGGTGTGGTACATGATTGCAATGATGGCTGAATTTGATGAGTACACGAATGATCGGCTATATCTTCAAGGGGGATCAATCTTTCCAAAGTTAATGACTTTCCCGCTTATGAAATATTGTTCCTTAAGCTCATTAAGTTTTACCGCAGAAAGTTACTTTCAGAAAGTGAGTAAACTTTCTTCTTATCTATCTTATATTTTGGTCATTTCCATCAATCAGTAACTATGTTTTATGCCTGACAGCTTCAATCCTCTTGATTCCCATGTATGACTTGAATCCTATAAAATTGGCCATTGGGAATGAAAAGTAGCTTCATTGCTGTATATTTATCATTTTTGGTTGTATCATGTGAAATTAATTGTCGCTTGATGAGCTTAGATTCCTAAAAGGTTCGATATTAAAATGACATCAATTTGCACAATGAATGATTCAAGAGGTCTCAAATGAGTTTTATCGATATTAATAACAAAAAATCTTGATATTTTAGTATAGCTAGTGACAATGAACGGTTCGATATTGAACTGTTCAAATTCGTGGATTTGGGTAAGAAACTAAGAAACCCTGATATTTTCTTTCGGTTTTAAGAGTTGAAATGGACATGCATGTGTTTTTCTTTGTGAGATATAAGAAATTGAGAAATTTTTTGTTTATCATTCTGGAGTGGGAGGGGTATTGTCAGAAATAAGAGAACTAGCAATTTTAATCAATTTGATAAATTAAGAATATAGAGGTAGCGATCTACACAAAATATGTTAATAAATTGGTTGATGGGTTTTCAATTCCGTGTTATTATTGGCTCTGATGCTTTTGTTTGACTTATGTGTATGATAGAATTGATATGTTCTATGTATGTGAGCTTGCTTAAAATATAGCTAGGAAACATCTTTCCTTTTTTTGGAATACTCTGAAGTATAGCTAGGAAACATCTTTCCTCTTTCATTTGGGCAAACATTTATGTCCTACACTGTTAACTTTCTTTAATGTTTAGTCTGGATTTTATAAGTTCTTTTTAAAGTTTGGCACAAAATTGCTTTTCTTTTCTTGGGGTGCAAGGAAACAGAGGAAGGGAAAGAATCAAAGTCTGGATTTATCAAATACTTGGTAGATATTCCATGCATTTTGCAGCTGGAATCTTTTGGTAGACACTTAACCCTTTAATCAAAGCCTATATATCCCAATAGGTTTTGTAAGTGGCATCAAATAGTTAATTGCTTTTTTCTTGGTAAGTACCAAAATGTTTACACTTTCAGCTTAACAGAAAATGATAAATTGAGACAAACTTGGAACCTAATAATCAATATTAGCAAACCCATAAACTTATTTGGTGACTACCATGATATTGTTTCAATATTCTAATTTTGCTTGCAATTTTGTTCTTTCTAGGACATTAAAGTGCATTTTTGGTTTTTAAGTTTCACCATCAAACACCAACTGTTTGATTGTGATCTCTCTGTGAGATTGGACATATGATTTAAAAATTATGAGAAGAAGCGGAGAGCAATCTGTCTCAGTTTTGGAATGTGTTGGAATCAAAGAAGCTAACTTTGAATTTTCTTGAAATATATTAATTATTTTAGACGTAGGAATTCTCCATGTTTTATCTGGTAGTTGAAAATATAAATTTGGGACTTCTTCCATTTAGTTATTTGGGAGTTTGAATTTATAATTGTAGATTTGTGTTTGTTTGCCCAGTTGCTATTTCAAAGCTGGAGGAGGCATTGTGGATTAATGATAGGAAATATGATGCTATGTGGTACTGGGAAATGCTTAAACTGCTTGCGCATTATGCACTCTGGACCAAATGAGGCAACAATTCCAAAAGGTGTTGCAGTGCTTCCAGAAGGCTTTCAAATAGGTACTTCCACTTACAAATCTCAAAGAAACTATATTGTTTTTTCAACTTTCAATGTGTAATAAGGAGGGTAGTGAGATTGACTGCATAATTTGTAATTTGGGTTTAGTGACTTATAAAATTGCAATTTCAAAGATCTTAAATTATAGCTTAGTTATCCATTTTTGAAATTCATGTGCAGAGTAATTGATAGATGTAATGCTATTTAAAAATTGTTATTACTGTGATTGTGCAGTGCTTACTATGTATTTGCTTAGCTTAATTATAAATTACGAGTGGTTGAAAGTTAGAATTTTATTCATGCAGTTTGTGCAGAGAAGAGTGTCTCATTACAAGGAACTCAATCCAATAGAATATTTACTACTTTTAAAAGCATTTTGTGAACTTGCTCAAGTCAATCCTTAATTTTCATCTACTTTTTATTTCTTTATGTCTAGGTGATTTACATGGTTTGTAACCATTAAATCACTCAACTTTATATTTACAATTATGTTTCTAATTGTTGATATCAATTAAAATACTATTATTCAGGTTATTAGATTTTGTGCTATATGTTAACATATTCATTTTAATAAGTACCACTTGCTTTGATGCATTGAAAATGCTAATTTTGTGACAAGAAAATAATCTTATTTGCTGTTTAATAAAACTTATAATTAGAGAATCTGTTAGAAGAGAATGATACATAATTATTCATGCAATTTGTAATCCCACAGCAACGCCCTCAAGCATTACTAGCTAGTTACACCTATTGTGATGGGATTTGTGTGAGCCTTTTGAGTAAGTGTAATGAGAATTGGCTTTGTTGTCCATTGCCAAATTTTTATTGAGAAAGTTTTTGATAAGTGGAAGGGTAAGCATTTGATAAATTTGATTTAAAAGCTTTGCCTAGCTTCTACTATTTATGCCATATGGAGAGAGAAACAAAATGATCTTCAGAAATGAAAGCAAGAATTCAATGCACGACTCTAAAGACCATCATCAATTCTATTTAGTACACTACTGGGCTGCTGAAAGTTCAGCACAACAGCCATTCTTGCTGATATCTAATGACAATTGAATACGTTCTTACTTTTTATTTACAATTTTAATTATTTAAACACGTGTTTAAATGTAATCGAATACCAGTAGGAGCTGTGTTGAACTTTCAGCAGCCAAATAGTGTTCTTTTATTAAATTAATCTCTTTCAATTTTTTAGCCTTTGGTGAATTGGTGTACCTTTTTGAAATGGATCCCATCTGGATCCAAATTGTGGGATCCTAGGAATACTCACATTTTAGTCATTCATCTTGCATTGTGCGGTCAGAAATCATTTGATTTTTTTTATTTAAAATTAAACACAAATATTATCTGATGAAAATTGATCGCACGATGTATGATAAACAGTTAGAATGTAGGATTCCCTAAGATCCTTACAAAGTAGATCCAGAGAATATCCTTTTCCTTTTTTGTTGCCTTTTTTTGAGCTGGTCGGCTTTCGTGCCTAGTTGTTTTCTTTATGGATTTTTTCACATGTCTACGTGCCTTTTTGTTTGGTGTTAGTCTTCTTGGGGCTATAGGTTTTTTGTGCTTCTCCTTTTTGTTGGATTATTGTCTTTTTTTTTATTTTTTATTTTATTTTAAAAAGACTAGTAGTAAAAGAAAATGATGATACAAATAATTAGAAGAACCGTATTTGATACCTAGGTTTCACGCCCCATCTTAAGAATTAGCATGAATCTTAAATTACAACGTGAATAAGCGTAAATCTTGAATTAAGACTATTAAACTTATATAAATAATTTTATTTTTTAAAACAACGAACTAACTAGTAGCTTCTCCACTAAAATTTACCACTCTGAGGACTGGGAAGATTTACAAAAACATTTCAACCTCTCATGTCCATCATCGTGTGATTCATCAACACCAAGAATCAAACCCATAGCATGCCTGTGAAATATGAGTCTAAAATTCATCCCAACTTCTGGGTCACTCTGTGATGGTTTACATATCTTAATAATTCTTCTTTTGAACAAACAACATTACCTACACTAAGGGGGAGTGGATAGGCTAAGCCTCACAATAAGCTATTAATAATGTGGTTCAAATTCGCCTTTGACGAGAATAAAACATAAGACCTCTCACTTATAAGTAAAGAGAAATACTACTTGTAACATCCCACATCGCCCAGGGGAGTGGATCCTGTAAGACTTATATGTATATTCTCATCTCTACATAGCACGAGGCGTTTCTGGGAATTCACACAAGAACTTCCCAGTGGGTCACCCATCCTGGGATTGCTTTTGCGTGAACTCGCTTAATTTCGGAGTTCCTTCGGAATCCGAAGCCAGTGAGCTCCAAATATGCCTCGTTACATAATCCACTCCTCTGGGCGATGTAGGATGATACAAGTAGTATTTCTCTTCACTTATAACTTATAAATGAGAGGTCTTAGGTTTTATTCTCGTCAAAGACGAATTTGAACCACATCGCCCAGGGGAGTGGATCCTGTAAGCCTTATATGTATATTCCTATCTCTACCTAGCACGAGGCCTTTTGGGAGCTCACTGACTTCGGGTTCCGTAGGAACTCCAAAGTTAAGCGAGTTCACGTGGAAGCAATCCAAGGATGGGTGACCCACTGGGAAGTTCTCGTGTGAATTCCCAGAAACAAAACCGTGAGGGCGTGGTCGGGGCCCAAAGCGGACAATATCGTGCTACGGTGGAGTCGAGCCGAGGATGTGATGGGGGCCCAAATCGGGATGTGACACTACTAGACCGTAGTACTAAGTAGCTACTTATTTAAATAATTAAATGGGAAGAAACCATAAATAAGAAGAAAAAAAAAACATTTTTGCTTTAAAAATTGAATAAATTACATCTAATTTCACAACTCAGAAACTACTAAAAATTTGCACATGAGTAGCTCTTATTTCAAACAATAGAACAAAAGCCATCAAAGCCTTCACTTTATTTTATTTTTTGTACAAAGCTACATATTAAAATTCTAAAATGGTATGAATGAATACAATTTGAAACATCTTAACCGAATCCGTTAATCAATATAATTGAACACCCAAACCATGTCTTTGTCCAAAAAGAAAAAATAAATAACACCCAAACCATGTCTTATTTAATGCTTATACCACATGATCTGAGTGATTGAGTTTGGACTAAATTCGTCTCAAAGAAGTCCAAATGGACAAAATTATTAATTGTCTAGGTGACCGTTTTTTTTTTTGTTGAACAAATGATGTTATCTACACTTAGGGGGGATGAGGATGGGCTTAGCCTCATAATGGGCTAGCAATAATGTGGTTCGAAATCACTTTTGGCGATAATCAAACCTAAGAGCATCTCCAATGTAAGTCTCTATTTAGGGACTCCTACCACCACTTTTGAGTACTTATTTAAGGACTTAAAGCAAATCTTTGAGCCCCTAAAAGAATATTGCCTCCTAGGGCTGGGCAATTAAAAAAAAAAAAATCTAGACTGACCAAACTACACCAACGGTTTAGTTTGGTTTTTTGTTTTTTTGTTTTTCTTTTTTTTTGGTGAGTAAACCAAACCGCACCGACTAAATTTGGTTTGATGAGTGGTTCCTATAATTCTTGAACATTGGTTAACCGAACCAACCCGTGTGTTTGCTTTTATTTGTTTTAATCAAAATAGAGACCTTAGTGGTGATGGTGGTATTTCGTCTGTATGTCTAGGATGACTATTTTGTTGCCTAGTTTGTGTCGACATCACATTTTCTTTACTTTTCTTGCCTTTTGGTTGTTTGTTCTTATGGCCCCATTTTGAGTGTTTAATGGATAACACTTTTTGGCTATTTGTTCTTGTGGCCTCTTTTCTCTCCCCCTTTTTTCTCTCACTTTCAGACTTAGTTCTCAAACCTAGCATAGCAGCCTCCCAGCCGCGTCCTCCATTCTTCCTTCCTTCACCACCATTGTGAATCTCTCCAGATGACAGTTTTCTCTCTCTTTCACTCAGGCGTCATCCACAAACCGAAAACCAATCAAACCAACCTGCCATTGTTGGTCAACCGACATGATCAGTTTTAGACCCAACTTGATTGGTTTTAGTTTGAAATTTTGGCCCAACCAACTAGCTCGGTTTGGTTTCGGTTTTGACCCAAAACGACCCAACCCAACCCGCGCACACCATTATTGCCTCCAATGGTAGAGTCCTAGGAGAATTCCTAAATTTGAAGTTTTTACAATTTTATGTAATAATTTGATTAGATGCGTATTTTTTGTTTATGTTAACTTTTTTTTTTAATTAATTAAAACAATTAAAATAAAAAGCATTAAAAGCATTAAAATCTTCAATCAAGATTGTGGGTGACACACTCCGACCCAAAATGTCCACTAGGAATTCGAATCGAGCTGTGCTGGCCGACACCTGGAAGGTGACGAAGCCATAAAGTACGGTGATGTGGAAAATGTGAATAAATTTAAACCTAAAAGTGCCTAGGGACCAGAGTGCACTACGAGCAGGAATGAACCCCTTTCACACATGACGTCAGAGTATATGCAAAGTACAGTAATGTGGGTAAGGATCATACCCTCGGAGGTAGCCACCAATACTGAGATTTGCCAAGAATCCTCGTTGATACGGACCTTCATCAGCTAAAACCTGAAGAGCGCAAAAATAAGGGTGAGTGGGCCTGAAAATAAAGTTTTTAATAAAAACCTTTTGAAATCGTTATAACGTCTCGCTGTAGAACACGTATAACTTTCCAGAAAATAATAATACATACGTATATAGAAATCATGCTGAGAGTACTGAAAACCAAGTATATGCCATGTCAAGTATCGCAGCAATGAAATAAGTAAGTTGGGTGAAATAAATCAATGTAAAATGATATGTCAACCAGAGTCACCTAACGTGACCTGTATGACTAAACCTATTGCTCATCAATCCAGCCGGAGTCACCTAATGTGACCTGTACGGCTCTAAACCTACACACGAGTCGGAACCACCTAATGTGGTCTGTACGACAGGCTGGGTGTAAATAAGTACGCTAAAAAACTACGATCACGTGAAGGTTGTGCGATGAATCGTAGGTCACCTACGAGTCGGAACCACCTAATGTGGTTTGTACAACAGACTGGCACCTGACTTGGATCCAAGTTGAGTGTGTGGTGCGAGAGGTGAATGATCACGTGAAGGCTAGGCCTTAGCCACGGGCGGAGCACTAACATCGGGGTGCAGGACAATGAGCTCTACGTGCATCAACTCATAATCAACTACCATGCAACCATACTGTCAATATATACTCACCTGAACTTACCTGGGCCTCCGCAACATCATGCAATATTATGCAAAGCTATACTAATGCATATGCTAAAATGTGAAGCAACCATGACATGGCATTTTAAACGAAATTCCATTTAAAACCATTTCTACGAAAAATGGAAACATATATACGTATATATAAAAAACCAAAAGTCCGTTCACCTAGAGTCCGCGCTACAACTCCTTAGCACAAACATCAAGGCATCACGAACGATCAGCGCCTAGAACAATTATCAAATCATGTCTTAGAATTCTTATCAATAGAACACTTAACTTACATATCATATTCGGGAAGATCCGTACGTCGGATTCCCGATCCGTAAGTTTCCTAACATCCTCAAATATTACGTATTATAACGTATCAAATTTTGGTGATGATCCAACAGTCGGATCGTCGATTGCTATAATAATCAAGTGGCGGACCTTAATGGAACTACGTTCAAATGACGGAAATTCGTCAATCGGACTTCACCAATGGAATCATGGTATTCAAATTTAACCTAGGAAGGTCAGTGGATGTCTCGGCCCACGCGCCACCGCAGGTGGCGGTCGGCCGCCCCGACTCTCCGGAAAATTCAATTATTTCTAAAAATTACCAAATTTTACAGGGATGAAAATCTCAATGAGAGAAACAACTTTCATACATGTGGCCAATGCCAATTTGGCAAGGAAAACAATTGAAATCCACCTCAATCTGCCGGAAACCCTTGAAGTGGGTGTTCTTGATTCAACTCCAAACAAGCTTTGACGCCTCCAAGGTTGATTGGTCTTTGTTTCTGGGTTCAAGGAAAGTCTAATAGTGGTAGAGATCGAAGGACTTTGCTTCAAAAATTGGTGAATTGCCACCAAGAACACCACGGTGCCGCCGGTGCCATTCTCACGAAGCTAAGACCAAATCTTGTCTAATTTGTGTGGAAAATTGAAAAAAAAAGGTTGGTGAGAAGTTCCCAGGTGATAACTCGGTGTAAATCGTCGGAAATTGGCTAGAAAACCATCGAAACCCATCGGGTTTCACAGTTTCCATGGGTCGGGTCGTAGAGAACCTATAAGGGATTCATGATCCCATGGTTCTCACCCTTCTTCTTTCCCCTCCTTTCTTTTTTCTCCATTGGTCACTCACCATCTTTCTCTTCTCCCGATTGGTTTCACATCCCCATCCTTTCTCTCCTTTATAGCCTATCTCCACCGCCCATCTTTTCTTCTTTAAATATGGGCCACACACGTGGCTCCACCAGATTTTACTCCAAAAATCTGGAGTATTCCAGAAAATAATAAATTTACAATTTTACCCTCGACTTCATTTGTTAATAACTCCTTCGTTGTAACTCCAAATTGCGTTCCGTTTGCGCCCATGCGTCCGTAGTGATGAGTACTACAAGAATATGGCAAGAAAACGAGTCTTACATGACACGACATGGCAGTCAACAAAAGTCAACACTTTGCCTCGAAGGGCATTTTCATAAATTCACTTATTAAAATTATTAAGATTGTAATTTTTGGGGACGGGTCGTTACAGTGGGCCTCATTTTCACTTAAGATTGTCCTCATATAGTCCCTATAGGTGAGAACATACTACGTATCCTATGAGTCCCTATACCTTTAGGGACTCACTTTCCGATCTATTAGAGATTTATTTTGTCCCTGTATTTGTTTTATACCCATTTATAGGTGGTTGTCCCTATCTAGGGACTCCACAGGAGATGCTCTAAGACCTCTCACTTACAAGTGAATAGGAATACCACTAGAATTGTCTAGGTGACTTTAACGAAGTTGAGAATCAAAATCATCTCGCATGAACTAAGTTGATTGACTCCTCCCCCACATGGTAATCAACCTAAGGGAACTGAACACGTGTTAGCCTATAGGTGTCCAAGCGTAGGGGAAGGTCCCAAGGTGCTGGTTTTTTGTTTTGAACGAACGATATTATCTACACTAAGGAGAAGGGGTGGGCTTAGCCTCACAATAAGCTAGCAATAATGTAGTTCAAATATACATTTTGCAAGAATCAAACCTAAAATCTCTCACTTTTAAGTAGAGAGAAATACCTTTAGATCTTAGTACTAAGTGGCCAAGGTGTTGGGTTTGTTCCACTGTGTGAAAATATTAAATTTTTTATTTTATTTTGTATATTAGTGTTAATTGTTTAGTTAAGTGAGTGAACGCATGTTAAAAACTTAGAGACAGCAGACGCGCGGCCGTAGCGGGTAAGCACACGTCACGTGCCCGTCTCTCACCCTCCGTTAAAAAGCAGCCTCCCGTTTTCTCCCTCGTGACTTCTCTCTTCCTTTTCACATCGACATACCTTCCTCTCTCTGGTCTTCTTCTTCCCCTCGCAAAATCAACATAAACCCTAAAAAAATACTTGGGAATTTGAAATATTAAATTAATTTCGTTCAGCTTTTGCAGGTCTCAGACGCGTTGCGATTGAAGCTTCAGAAGAAGGCTGCGTTTCTGTACTTGTTCTCAGGTGAGTCGCCAACTCGTGCTGAGTCAACCGTAGGTTTTTTTTTTAAATTAATTAATTTATGTAATTGTCAAATTTCGTTAATTGTGTGTGTTTTGCGAGTGGGTCTTGTTTGATTATCTGATTAGTGTTTTTCTTCCGTGGTTCTTGGAGTTTTGGATTTTGTTAATCGGTTATGCTGGGTTTGTGTCTGTTTGGTTGCTGAGAAAATGCTAGGAAAGGGGAACAAAATTGAGAGAAAGTAGAAAGATTAGGTTTTTCTGGTTTTGTGCTTTTTGATAAAGTGAGAAGATTACCCAAGTTTTAGTCTTGTTTGAATTTCCTTTCTTTTTCTCAGAAGCCAAGCGGATCGTTAGAAAGCTGTGTTCTTTTTTGTTGATTTGTCTTGGAAATGTATGGTGTTTGTTGCGTGCAGCTTGGGGTAGTTGAAGATTGAAATTTTTGGCAATTTTTCGGGTAAAATTCGAGTAGCTTAGAGGGTTTTCTTGTTTAAAGTTCGAGCTCTGGGTCTCATGAGAATTGTTAGGGGAATGCAGAGATCGTTTCCCGAGGAGCAGAGCGTGCTGGGCTGGAAGAAAACCTTCAGCCAAGGGATTGGCGTGACTGTGCCCAAGGCCAGAACGCGTGACAAACATAACTCTAAGTTTGGGGTTTTGTAAAGGATATTAGGCTAGGATTTTGAAGACGTTAAACATTGAATGCAATGACTCGAATTCTGGTTCAGCGAGGTTCTTCGAGTGGTTCTTCTTCCAACCCAACTCGTCCTTCTTCCTTGTCTGGATCTTCTTCTGCTTGGGCACAGCCACAGGTTAATAATCCTCAGGTTCTTTCGGTTGTGAAAGATGAGGAAATTGTAGAGGAGGCACAAGAAAATGTTATTTTGGATGAGCTGCCAGAGTATTGTGAGAATGGTGACAATAAGGCTGTGAAAAGTGAGGATCTTTTGACAGAAAGCTTTAATGATGACAATGTGAGTCCAAGTGATGAACTAGCTGATGGGGAGAAAGTTGGTAAAAATGACATTGCAAGCCCAGGGGAATTGATGAAAGGTCTAGACGGGCTGAGGATTTCTGAAAGGGTGACAGTTGAAAATGTGGACTCGAGCAGGGATTCTTTACAAAATGTGATTGGGAGCTCTCAACCACCACCTCCTCCAGTCCCTCCCCCAAAACTTCCCTCGGCAAACTCAAATTCAAGGAGATCTGTCTCAGGAAGTTCGAATGCTGTGCGGATTGGACCTTCTAGAAGAGCAGTTGCCTGGCCTGTTGTTTCAACTAGGACTTCGCCAAATGGGTCGCGGCCTTCTTCTCCCAGGTCTCATGGTGAAAGCGAGGGGTACAATAGTGCTGATGAGCAAAGTCCTTGCTTTGTATCTTCCTATGATGACACTGTAAGTTTCTGATCTTATATATGCAAATAAATAGGAATATCTGATGTCTTCCTTAGTAGGTTTTATTGCAAAGAATCCCAGTGTTCTAGAAGGAATTGAAAAATGTGTCATAAGATATTTTTTTTTTTTTTTTTTTTTTTTTGGCGATTTTTGGTACATTGTTCAAATATTTGCTTTGGTTTTTTGGTACTCAAGCATGATTGCATCCTAAAGTTGAACTTTTTAACTATTGTATGTACATGTTCTCAGAAACTAAGAAACAGCAGCATCCCAATATCAACTTAATAAAAACTCCTCCATATCAGGAAGAAATGTTTAACAAAACGCTTATGCAGAAGCTAAATGCGGCCTCATTAAAATTCTTTACTTTTTATTTCATGCCTTGGAGGTCGCATTTGCACCCCCAGTGGGGTCTTACATTTGTTTGCTCCATTCTTCACTTCTAATTCAGAAATCTCAAATTGGCATGTTAAATCTATGTCAGGAAAGAGAACGACAGTTTGAAATTGATATTAGACGTGCAAAAGGTTTTGAAGTGAAAAAAATGCTGGAGGATGGGAATTGTCTCTTTCGTGCTGTTGCAGATCAAGTTTATGGGGATTCTGAAGCCTATGACTTGATCAGGCAAATGTGCATAGATTACATGGTATTATTCCTTACCCGTCCTCTATTTTTTATGCTATTTATGCTCTTTATTAGGCGCTGCGGATACGTTCAGATGTTTGGTACTTATTATTATGACAGCTTAATTTGGAATCTGGCCATGTAATGTTATCATATACTCACAAATAACAACTATGGGGTTGCTGGACAATGTTGTAAAGTGAATTGGTAAACCCCACAGATGTTACTAAGCGTGTAATGAGGAGAAAAATGAAAGATTTGAATGGTAAAATAGAAGAAAATCATGGAGTAGAGGGAAAAGGTTTTCATAGTAACAATACTTATAGTTTTGATTCCCATTAATTGTTAAAGAAACAAATTACTGGACACGAACATAAATATTGCTTTCTTTATCATAATTTCATCAATTAATGCTATACCATAATCTTTTTTTGTACCCACTTAATGCTATAGTCGCCATGATTTCTGATACTAAGTTCTATTTATTTTTCCAGGAACGAGAGAGGGATCACTTTTCTCAATTTATTACAGAAGGATTTACCTCTTATTGTAAGAGGAAAAGAAGAGACAAGGTACGTCATATCATAGTTCCATTGATGTTTTACTCAAAATATTTTATCGATGAGGTATGCCTACACAATAGCTCCGTATAGTCTTTTAAATTGGCATCTTGAGTTCCACTAGTTTATTCCCAGAATAATGGTAATGTGGTGCAATGTTAATTGATGCATGTCCTCTTAAAGATTGTCATCCTATTATCATCCCTACGTTCCAAGGTTAGTTTCATAGTAGTTATGTCTAAGTTGGAAACTGGCGAAAGCTTTTGTAGTATCCGTTCCTGTTCTTCAATGCCCTTCCCCCTTTTTTGTAGGCGAAGTTTCATAACAGTGGTATGCTTGTATGTCTCTACTCTTTATGTGTCTATTTAACAGTGGTATGCTTGTATGTCTCTACTCTTTCTGAAAGTGAGTCAACGCTTACTATACTTGACTTTAAAGGGTGAAATGGCTTATTTTATTGGTCTGTTTAACAATTTAATTTTATCTTATTTTATTTTGAATGTTTATAAAACAATCTAGTAAGGGTAATTAAATGGGAGTGGGAAACTTAATTCTGTGTAGTAGTCTTTGATAAATACATTTAAGTTAAACTTACTAGTTATGTGGGAAAAGAAGCAGATTAATTCCAGGTTGAGTTTTATTCATTAGATTACTAACTTTATTCCTAAACGTTTTATAAAGGTGGTAAATAATGAAATCTTTATCCTGGTAGGTGAAATTACAACTATAATGCTTGCAGAAGTAATATATTTTTCCAAAAGAGTTCACAATTGAGTGTTTTGGAGATCTAGAATTTGTTTCATTTTTTGTAGTGAATCTGGGGAAATTAATAAAGTCTTCCTTTCTTTACTGTCAAAATTTTGGTAAAAGCATCAGTTTAAATGACACAAAATTGGCACAACGAAAGCCTCATATTTTGGTTTAACCAAAGGAAAGACCAATTGTTTATAAAATATTTAGCATGAGCGTCCTATTGGCAAATAGTTTGTAATGGTATTGGCAAATAGTTTGTAATGGTCCCTTATATTGATGGTGATGTGATTCCCATTTTTATCGAATGTAATTTTGTGTGCGACTTTTGCAAAGGTGGTGTTGGTTGAATCATGATTTCAAATTACATATTGAATTTGAATTCCGTTAAGAGAGGTTGGGTTGCATTGGTGAAAACTGGCAATGGCTTTGACGTATTTTTTTATTAAATGATTCCTGGGCTATGATGATGGTGCATGTTCTCAATGGAAGGCCCTCTGCAAAAGGAGTTTTTGTCTTTCTAGTTCCTCACGACATGGTCATATCCAGGCTCAGTCGGTGATAAAAGATAAAAGACATCTTAAGAATTTAAAAATATTGTGGACGGAAACTGCCCAACTTTGCACCCTCGGTGAGGCATTCAACACCTAGATTTACACCCCCAAGGAAGTATTTGCCAACCTATCTTGGAAACTGCCCTGAATGGCTGTTGATTTCTCAGATGACACTGCACTATATCCTGGTGAAGAGTAATCAAATTTCCTCTTGAAGTTATGCTTGCTAATTGTGAGAGTGCGGAAAGGCCTAGCTGCTGAATTATGACACATTGATGAATATTGTCAATGATCGTAATAATTTTATGGTAGGTGACTTAGGTGAATTATAATAATAGAGGCATATGTGTTGACTGCTAACAGAGATGGTATGATTAGAAAACTTAAAAGGTCTTATCCCCAGGATTGCATGGTACCTATTTTACCCTCCTCACCGTCTCTTTACACACTAAGCATGGTTGTTTTTTCAGTCGCCTTTCAAGTGTTTGTCTTTCAGTAATTTTATATTATGACTTGGATCTGGTGGCTTCAGTTTTCACCATGTATTAACCTTTGTTTAGTTTTATACTTAATGGTATTATGATGTCTGTTAATTATTGGCGAGTGAAGTTTTGCACAGTTCCCCATCTTTTCCACTGCAGATGTGTTTAATAGCTCATTTTATCTTATGTCAGGTATACGGAAACAATGTGGAGATCCAAGCCTTATCTGAAATGTATAATCGGCCCATCCATATTTATTCCTATAGCACAGGTTTTGAGCTGAATAATGATTTCTTTCGTTCTTCCAGTGAAATTTTCTATTTGCAATGTTTTGTTAACTTAAAGTGAGTCTGATGCAGAACCAATTAATATCTTCCACGGAAGCTATGACACTGACACACCACCCCTACGATTAAGTTATCATCATGGAAATCATTACAACTCTCTTGTTGATCCCCGTCGTCAGACCATCGGTGTAGGACTTGGGTTCAGCCGTCTTCGTGGGGTGGGTGCATGTGCTTAATCATTCTATATTCGTCTGGCTTTAATTATGTTACTTCTAATACATGTGGATGAAACATGGATAACATAGATTTTCCTTTTCTTTCTGACATGATAAAAATAGGCTTGTATATAAAGGGGAAGGTTAAAAAAGGAAACTAAGAAAAGAATTCTGAAGTGTAACACTATTGCCAGTTTCCTTCAAAAAAGTTCGATTACTATTTACTGCCATGTGACATGGGCTCATAAATTTGTTCTGTACTTTATTAGGCTTTGGCTGCTTCCACTCCTATATAAACAAAAGAAGTTACTGTTAGGGGAAGGAGAACTGTGTTTAAGGGGTGTTTGGCTTGACTAAAGTGAATTTGATTCATTTTAAATCTTTTTCGGGGGCTGGGAGTGGGGGTGGGGAAGAAATACGGTGGGATGATGAAATTGGGCACTGAAAATGGCACCATTCACTCAAAGCATTGTCGGTTATTAGTGTTTCCAATTAAAGAAGTTATCAAAGAAAGCAAGGATTCACATCACGTAACGGGCCAAGCTATCCAGTGGTTTTGTTTCTCACTATTTTTTTGTTTGTTGGGGGTATTGGATGAAGGGTATTTGGAGGTTTGGTAACCTAGCTGTAGTTCCGACTTTCTGAAAGATATTATTCGGTTAACCGTTCAACTTACATCTCATGTTTCATCTTTTCGTTTCTGTAGTCAAATGTTGACAAGGATCAGGTCAAGGCTGCTATTAAGGCTCAACAAGACCAACAAATTGATAATGCAAGTATCTTGATATTTGAGTGTTATAGATTTCAGAAATACTTGACCAGGAATATCATGATCACTTTTTCCTCTCATCTATACTATTGGCAGGCACTTCTAGCTGAGGGGCGATTTTACTCGGATCTGGAGCTTACTGAGAAAGAAATTGAGCGCATGGTGATGGAAGCTTCAAGGCTTGAATATGCAGACGGCACATTTAAGCAACAACTTGGTCGTAGAGAATCTTCCACTTCTAGTGCTGAGCCATCATCTTCTGGAGCTAGTGAGTTTTCCGTTCCTGTGTTTCTTCCACCCGCCCTCCCTCTCTCATACAGAACTCGGTAGAAGAATATTTGTAGTTTGAGTGGGCTCAATTTTTAGGTATTAGACTGCATTTTTGGATGATATAGTTTGGCAACACTTGGGTACACGGGTGAAATTTGCATGTAGGCTTTGATTAATTCTACGCTTTTACTGACTAGAATGTCACATGAACAACAGGATCATCGGGCAGTGA
The DNA here is from genome assembly GCF_963583255.1 of Pyrus communis. NCBI lineage: Eukaryota > Viridiplantae > Streptophyta > Magnoliopsida > Rosales > Rosaceae > Pyrus > Pyrus communis. Next base: position 14,144,128 of record NC_084810.1, on the reverse strand, counting down.
GACTAAAATGGGAGGGAGGGACAAGGGATTTCAGGACTCGACCCTTAGCAGTAGTATGCAAGTCGTGCTATCGATGGGGTTCAGCTACCTGCAGGTGATCGAGGCATACAGCATATTCGGAGATGATGTTGATTCCATGGTTTGTTACTTGTTGGAAACTAGCAGCAGTGACCGGCGCAAAGGCAAGGCAACTGAATGAGCTGGTACGAGCCAATTTGGGGATGCTCGCGAGATTGTGCTGGTTTCGTTGTGCTGAAACTGTAGTGTTGGTAAAGAAAATGATTCCTAATTAATGGAGGCCTGTGAATCTTAAATATGTTATCCAAGTTTGTTCAATAAAATGGATTTACTAGTCTGTTTTTGAGGTCTCGATAGCGAACCTCTTCGTTAACTAAGCACTCTCTTGTCTTTTGTCATCACGTTGAATAGAAATTAAACGAAAATAGCGGATATAATTAAACATGAGTGTGTAACGGGGGGAGAGAATGTAATCTGAGGGGTTCGAGGAGCCATTTTAATAGCTAGCTAACGTGTTGACGGACTTGTGGGTATGACAGGTAGGAAGCAAAAAAGGAATGCACTTGGGTTGGTTGGAGGGAATCACTTTTGCCGAAAGACTTTTGACTCAACCAACGGTACAAAGGCCAAAGAAGTTGGATCTTGACAATTAGAAATTCAATTACTTCATGACTGCTACACGAGAGAGTGGTCCCGAAAGCTCCAATAATTGTAGTCAAGGAACACTCTTTGAATACGAGCAACGAACTCTGGCATAAAATCACTACTAGTATTGGAATAGAGAACAAGAGCCACCACCATGCCAAGCCCCTACTAGCCAAAGCCATCTATATGTCGAATACTTGTCCAAATACGTAGGATAGTACAATACAGTTCTCTTCACAAGAGTTCAAACTTAAAATTAAATATAATGTTTTCCTTATTTATCGAAAATGTTGTGCTCTAAAATCAATTTCCTTCAATCAACATTTCGTTACAAGGCGGGAAAATGTTGTCAGCGTAGCAGCAGCACTTATGGGCGAAGTGGGATATGGAACTTTCCAGAAACAAATGTAAAACCCCCAAAACCTCGAATTCCCTTCTAGAAGAAGAATGTCGGGGTATTTTCGTCATTGTGGATAACAGAGTCACGGGTTCGCTTGAGAAACAAGGTTAATGATGTCGTTGGACCTTCGCCTTCCTTAAATTCCGCTTCTTCCTCTGAAATTTTGCGGTTGCGGCGGCGGTGCGGTGGCGGAGCAGAAGCCCAAGTTAGAAAAAAATGTCGCAGAACGGGAAATTGACGCCGAATCTGGACCAGCAGAGCACCAAGCTTCTGAATCTGACGGTTCTGCAGCGAATCGACCCCTTCGTCGAGGAAATTCTCATCACCTCCACTCACGTCACCTTCTACGAGTTCAACACTGACCTCAGCGAATGGGTAGTCCTTCCTTTTCTACTTAATTTTTCATTATTTTCTTCTTGATATCTCATTATTTTTTGCTTATGATCTGATTCCAATTGCATAATTTTCTCTCTGATTTTTTTTCCTTTCCATTTTTAGAGTCGCAAGGACGTTGAAGGATCGCTCTTCGTGGTCAAGAGGTAATTCTGTGTTGCAAGATTTGGGTTTTTTTTTTTTTTTTTGGTTGCAATTTGGATTTTGGGGGTTAATTTTGTTGCTGTTATTCCAGGAATGCGCAACCTCGGTTTCAGTTCATTGTGATGAACCGGCGGAATACTGGTCAGTGCATTTGCATTGTGTTTTAATTCCTGATCCGTGTCGTTTCGCTGCATGTGTAGACTTCAAAAATTTGTGAATGGGATTGATCAGATTTTCCGAGTTACTAGCTAAACTTGATCCTTTAGTGTAGACTTCAAAAATGGAGAATTTGCTATGGTACTATTAGGTTAGGGTTTAGGGTTTAACTTAGTAAGTACGCCAAATGTCTCACACTAGAAGAAGAAAATATGTTGAAGTAGCGTATGAGCTCTCGGGTGTCCTTCCCTTAGCTGGCTTGGCCTGCTCTGGTACCAAATATCATTAGAACCAGTCTCCAATCATTACTGGAGTATGGACTCTGGACCACATTTCTGAGTTCTTTTTTTTCCTTTAATTTGATTCCTCTCTGGTCTCATGTTCTTCTTTGCCTCGTGTTGAATCCTATGCATTTGATCCTGCATATGGTGAATATCTTGTACTCCACACAGCAAGTGTGCTACATGAAAGGCTAAGCACCAAAGGGACCAAGTATTTGAGATTGAGAGATGAAAGTTCATTCACTTGAGGCTTCAAAATCTTCTGATTTGGTTATTAGCCTTTCTAGTATTGTTTAAGTCTATATCTCAGTTTATTCAGACGCCTAATGATGTTTTGCTTTTAATTTTTATATGGCATGCTTTTTATGTTTAGACTTTACTAAATTTCTGTGTTTTAAGATGATTTAGTATGTTTGCATAAGCAGAAAATTTGGTGGAGGATCTCTTGGGAGATTTTGAATTTGAAGTCCAACATCCATATCTATTGTATCGAAATGCGGCTCGAGAGGTCAATGGCATTTGGTTCTACAATCCAAGTGAATGTGAGGAGGTGGCAAATCTTTTTAGCAGGTATTGTCTTCTGGGAGTTTTAAGTTGATTGAAAAATTATAATCTTTGTGGTATTTTTGATTGACACGATCAACAACTTCGTGGATGCAATAAGTATGCCAGTGAATGGATATTCTATTACAATAAGGCATTTATGTGAACAGTGCATAACATTTAAATATCTGAAGATCTTAAAAGTAATCCAATAATGTACTATTTAAGATTTATCTCATATTTTTTTTTAAGACAAGTAAGAAAAATAGATGAGTAACTCTAAACTTTAATACATGTTAATACATGCCTAAAATAGATATAATCTTTTTACCTGTGTATGTTTATCAGTCATTGTTGAAATACGTTGTGTGCAGAAAAAATCCTTCCAGGGAATCTACCCTTGACTAGTTTCACTCTGTTGGACATAAATAATGAAGGCTAGTTTTTGTGCCAAGATACAATTGAACTTATCGTGTATACAATTAGTTTAAAACTTTAAATGCGAGTAATATGTCTCATGGTGAGAGAAAGTTGAAGGTTATTGTGACATAGTAACGCCATGAGAAATAGTTTTGCGTACCACTCTTTCGAGTGTTTACTTTCTTATATACTTTGTGTAACTTTAATTTATTGGTCAACTGGAGTTCCGGAAATGCATTTTTTAGTGTTTTTGCCAAAATAGAGTTAATTTCTTGATATTTTCATCTCCCAATCGGAGGATTTATATAGGAATACAAGCAATGATGATCAGGTATGAAACCAGTACAAGAAGTCAAAAAAACTGCTATGAAACTACTATATTAATTACAATGGATTTCACCTAATTCTTTAGCCAACAATGGCTGCTTCTTTAGTCAACAATGGCTGGATTTCACCTAATTCTTTAGCCAACAATGGCTGCTTCTTTAGTTAACACTCCCCCTCAAGTTGGTGCATAAATATCTCGAATGCCCAACTTGCTGAGTGAAAGATGGAAAATCCTACTTGACACTGCCTTTGTTAAAATATCTGCTAGCTGGTCATCACTCTTCACATAAGGCAAGTTAATGGTACCATCAACCAACCTTTCCTTAATAAAGTGCCTATCCACTTCAACATGTTTAGTACGATCATGTTGAACTGGATTATGAGCAATGCTAATGGCGGCTTTGTTATCACAATAAAGATTTGATGGCTTTGTAGAATTGAAACCCAATTCTCTCAACAAAATCTTGAGCCATAACAATTCTTGCACGCCGTGTGCCATACTTCTAAATTCAGCTTCAGCACTGGATCTAGCCACTACATGTTGCTTCTTACTGCGCCAAGTAACTAGATTTCCTCCAACAAATGTAAAGTATCCAGAAGTCGATCTGCGATCAGTTACTGATCCAGCCCAATCTGCATCAGTGTATCCTTCAACTTCTTGATGTCCATGATTGGAAAACATCAAACCTTTTCCAGGAGCAGACTTCAAATACCTGAGAATGCGTTGTACAGCATCCATGTGGGCTTCACTTGGCCTATGCATAAATTGACTCACCACACTTACAGCATAGGCTATGTCAGGTCGTGTATGAGACAAATAAATCAACCTCCCAACTAATCTTTGGTATCTTTCCTTGTTAGCCGAAACTTGATCAGGATAGTCTCCTAATCTATGGTTTTGCTCAATTGGTGTGTCTGTAGGTTTACAAGCTAACATCCCAGTCTCAGTTAATAAGTCTATAACATATTTCTTTTGAGAAAGAAAAATGCCATGCTTTGATCTTGCAACTTCAATACCCAAGAAATATTTCAAAGTACCCAAGTCCTTCATTTCAAATTCCTTGGCTAGATACATTTGAAGTTTTTGAATTTCCTCGACGTCATCACCTGTAACCACCATATCATCCACATAAACAATTAAGGCTGGAAGTTTACCTTTATCATGCTTAAGAAATAAGGTATGGTCAGCCTGAGTTTGCTTGAACCCATAATTTCTCATCGATTGAGCGAACCTGCCAAACCATGCCCTTGGTGATTGCTTCAATCCATACAAGGACTTTCTCAACCTGCATACTTTGCCAATATCACAAGTGGTAGTGAATCCAGGAGGAAGATCCATGTATACCTCTTCATCCAAGTCTCCATGTAAAAATGCGTTTTTCACATCAAACTGTCGTAGAGGCCACCCCAAATTTGCTGCCAATGACATAAGAACCCTAATAGTGTTGATCTTTGCTACCGGCGCAAATGTCTCTTGATAATCAATGCCATAGGTTTGAGTATAACCTTTGGCTACCAATCTGGCCTTGTACCTCTCCACTGAACCATCAGCTTTATGCTTTACTGTGAACACCCATCTACACCCAACAGGTTTCTTGCCTTCAGGAAGTTTAACCAGTTCCCAAGTGGAGTTTTTTCGAAGAGCTTCCATCTCTTCAATCATAGCTTTTTTCCATTTTGGATTTTTAAGAGCATCCTGTAACTTATTAGGAATTGAGACTGATGACAATTGGTTTGCAAAAGCTATATAAGAGTCTGACAAGCGATTAGATGAAACAAAATTAGATATAGGATATTGAATACCCTTTGTAGAAGAATAACCATAACGAACAGGGGGTATCCCTCGATTTTCTCGAATAGGATAACGAGAACCAGACTCATGATGTGGTTCATTTGGATCAGCACTTAATGAAATCTCATGATTGGACTCATCAAATATAGTAGGCTGAAGAGAAGGAGAATGAGTGGTTACCTCAGGATAATTCGTATGAGTAGCAGCTGATTGGTCAGAGAGTTGGTCAATGAGGGGATCTATATGTGGGTGGTCTATCTCATCAGCCACTTTTTCTTTTTCTTTTCCTTTATCTCCCCTTTTTCTTGTCCTCTCATATACCTTCAATATTTTTCCACTCTTTGCCTCATCATTAGGCAAATTTGGACCATCACCGGCATCAGACAAGTGTTCATCCGAAAAATGCATACCACCAATGTCAAGTGGCCACTGCTCTTCCTCCTTGCATTTTGTTCCTGCATCTCTCTCAGTGAGACTGACTCTCTATTGTTTCAATAAAGAGAATTCGTTGCAGTAGTAATGGGTGACTCCAAGACCACTGTTTCAGCTGCTGTTACACAAAATGATATGTCTCTGCATATCACCCCAGACAAGTTGGATGGGTCCAACTATTCCTCGTGGTCCCAAAGTGTCCGCATCTACATCACTGGCAGAGACAAATGGTCTTATGTCAGTGGAAAAAAGAAGGCACCAGCAGAAGCCGATGCATCGTATGCTATATGGGAGGAAGAGAATGCCATGGTTCAATCTTGGCTTCTCAACTCCATGACTAGAGATTTGCGGGCCATTTTTCTCCGACTCTCTACTGCAAAAGATGTTTGGGATGCTGTTACCCAAACTTACTCAATTGAAAAAGATGCATCAAAATTATATGAACTTCGCCGTCAAGCACTGGCGACTCGCCAGAATGGTGAACCTTTATCTGCATATTATGGTAAACTTCAGCAAACATGGCAAGAAATAGATTTCTTACGTCCTGGAAAATTGAAATGTGCTGATGATGTTGCTGCTCGAGAGACAGAAATTTCAGAAGAAAGATTGTATGATTTTCTGGCTGGCCTTGATCCTCATTTAGATCATGTTCGCAGTCAAGTTTTGACTCAAACACCTTTGCCATCTGTTCGTGCTGCTTATGCTCTTATGAATGCTGAAGCAAGTAGGCAAACCATTATGTTGGTTGGCCCACAAGTGGAAGGATCAGCCATGGTAGCTGCTCCGTCTCGATTTCCCCGTGGAGTCTCGAATTCTCGATCAGGTGGATCTAAAGTTACTGATACAAGGAAGTGTACTTATTGTGACAAGGATAAGCATACTAGAGACACTTGTTTTAAGTTGCATGGATATCCTGATTGGTGGGTTCAAAAGAAGGAAAATCAAAAGAAAAGCATTGTTGGATCACAAGCACACCTGTCTACACCAACGCCTTCCGTGCCTCGAGTAGATCAATCTGCTCACTCAGTTTCTCCTACTACTGCTTCCACTTCCTTAGTCGACGCAGGTAACTTTGGTTTTGCCTTGAACACCACATTTGGTGCTCCAAATAAACCTTGGATCATTGATTCGGGGGCTTCTGACCATATGACCAATAACTCTTCATGGTTTGCTTCTCACACTACTCCACCTTTAAATACCGTTAAAGTTGCTAATGGTATTTCCACTCCAGTTTAGTTGATTTGTGAGTTTACCAATAGAAAGCAAATTGTGAGAAAGATTAGGAACATGTAAAACATATGAGAGAGATAGGCATGGTGTTAATGAGATGGAGCCTGCTCTAAGCACTGGAGTGGAAATACCATTAGCAACTTTAACGGTATTTAAAGGTGGAGTAGTGTGAGAAGCAAACCATGAAGAGTTATTGGTCATATGGTCAGAAGCCCCCGAATCAATGATCCAAGGTTTATTTGGAGCACCAAATGTGGTGTTCAAGGCAAAACCAAAGTTACCTGCGTCGACTAAGGAAGTGGAAGCCGTAGTAGGAGAAACTGAGTGAGCAGATTGATCTACTCGAGGCACGGAAGGCGTTGGTGTAGACAGGTGTGCTTGTGATCCAACAATGCTTTTCTTTTGATTTTCCTTCTTTTGAACCCACCAATCAGGATATCCATGCAACTTAAAACAAGTGTCTCTAGTATGCTTATCCTTGTCACAATAAGTACACTTCCTTGTATCAGTAACTTTAGATCCACCTGATCGAGAATTCGAGACTCCACGGGGAAATCGAGACGGAGCAGCTACCATGGTTGATCCTTCCACTTGTGGGCCAACCAACATAATGGTTTGCCTACTTGCTTTCAGCATTCACAAGAGCATAAGCAGCACGAACAGATGGCAAAGGTGTTTGAGTCAAAACTTGACTGCGAACATGATCTAAATGAGGATCAAGGCCAGCCAGAAAATCATACAATCTTTCTTCTGAAATTTCTGTCTCTCGAGCAACAACATCATCAGCACATTTCAATTTTCCAGGACGTAAGAAATCTATTTCTTGCCATGTTTGCTGAAGTTTACCATAATATGCAGATAAAGGCTCACCATTCTGGCGAGTCGCCAGTGCTTGACGGCGAAGTTCATATAATTTTGATGCATCTTTTTCAATTGAGTAAGTTTGGGTAACAGCATCCCAAACATCTTTTGCAGTAGAGAGTCGGAGAAAAATGGCCCGCAAATCTCTAGTCATGGAGTTGAGAAGCCAAGATTGAACCATGGCATTCTCTTCCTCCCATATAGCATACGATGCATCGGCTTCTGCTGGTGCCTTCTTTTTTCTACTGACATAAGACCATTTGCCTCTGCCAGTGATGTAGATGCGGACACTTTGGGACCACGAGGAATAGTTGGACCCATCCAACTTGTCTGGGGTGATATGCAGAGACATATCATTTTGTGTAACAGCAGCTGAAACAGTGGTCTTGGAGTCACCCATTACTACTGCAACGAATTCTCTTTATTGAAACAATAGAGTCAGTCTCACTGAGAGAGATGCAGGAACAAAATGCAAGGAGGAAGAGGCAATGGCACAGGTTTGTTGGGTGATTCCAACGGGTATGGTTTATAGGGTATGGGGTAGTATTTAAATTTTTTTTTTTGTTTTTGGAAAGTTTTATGGGTTCGTGGAGATATTGCAAATGGACATAAGATGGGTAGAGATGCAGCGGAATGTATATGGTTAACAAGCTCAATATGGGTAGTGATGTTGGCAGATATGGCCAAAGAGGGATTGGATTCGTATGAAAGTAGAAGGCCTGCTATTCTTCAGGTCTTATGGGGTAGATGGCAGTAGTGCCAGTAGGTTAATCAGAATAGAAACTCCTTTTGGATCAGAAAGGCTCTGATACCATGCCAAAATAGAGTTAATTTCTTGATATTTTCATCTCCCAATCGGAGGATTTATATAGGAATACAAGCAATGATGATCAGGTATGAAACCAGTACAAGAATTAAAAAAAAACTGCTATGAAACTACTATATTAATTACAATGGATTTCACCTAATTCTTTAGCCAACAATGGCTGCTTCTTTAGTCAACAATGGCTGGATTTCACCTAATTCTTTAGCCAACAATGGCTGCTTCTTTAGTTAACAGTTTTAATTATTGGTTTCTCACATGACATGACCTAGGGATGTTATTATTGCAACTGTTTGCTGGGATCCTGACTGAATTGCATTTTATTTATCCTTCTTGTTTATATAAAAGTTAAAAAGGAAAAGTTGAGATGTGCTAAATTATATATTATCCTTAAGTGCTTTGTTTTTAAATCCATTCTATCTTTTATTTATGTGGCTCCAGGATTCTTAGTGCATATTCCAAGGTGCCTCAAAAGTCAATGGTATCACCAACAAAGAGGTAATATTCCTTTCATCCCTACTTAGCACTAATGTAGTTATTCCTTTACTTCTGAAGTCTGTGGAATTACAAAGTTTTCCTTGTCGACAATAGTATATAAACTTCTGGCTTTGTAATATTGGTCATTTTGAAGGTGATATTTTCTTTTTGTATACTGCTGAGCTTGCAAACTTCAGGTTTGTAAAATTCTTGGAATATTTATCTATGTTCTATTCTCAATACAATAGCATAAGAAATTATGCGTTTATGCTGTTGAATATTTCAAATGTTCAGTTGTGCAATTTTGTAGAAATTTTAGTCATTTTGGTTATGATAACAACTGAAGGAAGAATGTGTTACTTTTGTAGTGAGTTTGAGGAACTGGAAGAAGTCCCAAGCATGGTTGTTATGGATGGTCCTTTGGAGCCATCATCATCAACTGCCTCTCATGTCACAGACGTTCCAGATGATCCAGCTTTTGTGAACTTCTTCAGTGTATGTTCTCTTCCTCTTAATGTTCTGCAGTTGTGGAAGTTTGTTCTGGCCTTTTGTAGTATTAACCGTCTAGGATTTCATGAATTCCTAATTTTGAGTCATTGATTGAGGAATTTTGGTTGTTCTATACAGCTGTAGAATGAAAGTGTTTTGATTGTCTTAACAATTTCTGCATTTGATGCTAATATTGGTTTACTCTCAAATACAGCGAGCAGTAGTTAATGTGGGATTGTTGGTTCTAGTCCTTTAAGAAATAATAAATAAAATTGCCAACGGAGTACCTCCTAAATGTGCCTGTTTGCACTTTGTTTTATGCTCATTTCAAGGAAATATAGACTTGGTAAGTGGATGCCTACATATACATGCCGCAGCACAAGCACGTGTCTGTATACAGCTTGGACATACTGATGGATGTAATTTTGTGTTCATGCATAATGTCATCCCTGCATATGTATATATATTGTTGAACATACCGATGGATATAATTTCAGGATCGATGAAACATCTTTTTTCATTTTTCCTATATCTGGGCTCATCTAAATTTGGACATTAATTGCAGACGGCTATGACTATTGTGACTTCTTCAACTACAGCAATTACCGGACAGCCTTACCAGTCGTCTTCGACAGTCTCTCTACCTTCTCATCCAGTCGGTGTTGCCCCTTCAAGTATTTCTGGCATGCAAGTACCATCTGCTCCACTGTTATCGTCTACAACTTTAGCCTCTTACCTTGACCTCCCTGAATCCCGTAACACCACCAACTTGGCCAGTAATCTTGTAAAGCCATCTTCTTTTTTTGTTCATCCTTCCTCTTCAGCAACAACCATGCCACCTGTCTCTGCATCAATCCCTGCTGCTCCTCTTCTTCAACCTGCTGTAAGTGTGCAACGTCCATATGGTGCTCCTCTTTTACAACCTTTTCCACCGCCAGCTCCTCCACCGTCTCTCACTCCTGCTTCTTTCCCGACTCCGAACTATGGGCCAGTTAACAGAGATAAAGTACGAAATGCACTCATGCTGCTTGTACAGGTTAGTCTTGTCGTAATGGTGCTATGTAGATATAATTACACTCATTTTTTTTTTCAATTGAAAAGATTAAATGTTTGTAGTAATGTTCAAAATTCGTTCACATATTCTGGAAATTGTTTAAAAATGCATCATTAACGTTTTGTAGTTTTATAATCGATAAAAATGCATCAAGGAAACAAATACCTAGGTTTATATCTCCTGATGCCTTTTTCCAGGAGACATCCGTTTGCATTACAACTTTGAATTTTTTGAATTATATTGGGTACCGAGTCATTATCTAGAGTTCTCGACTGAAGTAACTGCTTAATAATCTTTAGGTTCTTAATTATGATATCATTAACTTTGTTCATAATTTGAATATGAACTTTGCCTGCTCTGTAGGATAATCAATTCATTGACATGGTATACGGAGCACTCCAGAAGGCACCCCACTCATAACCTTTTCGGAAAAGCTTGACCGTCAGCATGTTAACGCAGGTCAGTGAACGCCTACCTGAATCAGCAGAGTCTACAAGCTGGATTGTTTTTGTTCGTTGTGTGCCTTCTTCTTTCGTTCCCCCTTTAAACGTGTGCATATGATGTATAGGATTTCGATTCTCATTCTCATGGGAGGGGAATTTCGATATAGGGGTATTTGTAAGTTTTGAATTGACAGTGCCGCGTAGTTTTGAATGTTTGTTTAGTCTTTTACCTGATGCGCAAGTAAAGACCTTTGTATTCTCAGCAATCTTATACCCCTAAACACCCCCTGAACCCAAGCAAGTGAATTTTAAACACAATGTTGAAGCGTACTAATTGTTAATTGAAAGTGCACTCGACTTTTTCTTAATGAAAAGTGTGATTAGCACTTCAATTTAGTCTCGCATTTTGTTTTCGCTAGGTAAGAGTGAGTTTTTAGGTATTTTTCCGCACTTTTGTGTTTCCTTTGAGGAAATCTTGCATAAGTTTGTCCAAGTTTGTTAGCAAATAACAAAAATAGGCCATTAGACCAACAAAAACAATTAAATGCAAATTGGAGATGGAGCTTGAGTTATCAAATTTGATTTATGGCATTGGCAAATGGTTAGAAAGATTTTCTACTTGAATGTAGATATGCGAGTGAACTCATAATCCTCTTTTAATGTAAATGTACTACCTCCGTCAATTTCTGCTATAAATTTCATCAAAATTGCATCGCATGAGCCTTTTTTCGCGTGTATTTTCACTACTTCATGCCCCTGACGACATAGAGAAAGAATTTCGATGATAAAAGGTCGTGGAAACAACTCTATACTCGTGAATTATCCTCAATCTTTTAAGCACCTTGAAGTAGATAAATACCCTTGAAAAATTGTTTATGACAGATAAAAAAACCCTCAGCCATCCATTTGTCACGTTTTAATCAATTCCCTTGCAGGAAGAGATCCCATCCGGATCTCTCCCATCAAGTCTTAGGGATCCGGAGATCTGGACCCTTGAAATTTGATCTAATGGCTACAATTATTATAACTTTTAGAGGGACTCCATGTTTGTAGCTGTTTGATCAAATTTCAAGGGTCCGGATCTTCGGATCTCTAGAATTTGATGGGAGAGATCCGGAGGGGATAGCATCCCTTCCTTTGCCCTTCTCTCAAAGTACATTAAAAAATTGATCCCTTCCTTTGCCCTTCTCTCAAAGTACATTAAAAAATTGTTTTTATATAAACTATTGAATTCTCAACACATGCTTAATTGGGAAATGTCATAAAAAAAGGAAAATACTCCAAAATGGAACAATTTCTTAATCTTGGGACAAAAATAGGACAAACCGGCCATGCACAAGCTATGCACAAAATCGAACTAAAATACCCACATATAAATGGGTTATTCCTCTCGTTTTCTAATTACTCTCTCTACTCTCTCACCCTTCCTCTCTCTCTTCTCTCACTTTCTCTCTCTACTCTCTCTCCCTTTCTCAGATCTCTGAGCTTCGATTTCGAAGCGATGGAAGTCCAAAGAAAGGCGAGAAGAGTGAGTTGGGCTTTGAGTTCACCTCATACCTCTGATTTTGAACAAAGGGATGCGAGAGAGAGAGGTAAGAGTGAGCTAGATTTTGTACCATATTTTCTGTTTTGGCCGGAAAGTTCCATTTTTTCGGGCGACTGAAGCTTCAGCAGGCATAGTAAGGTAGGGTATTTAGTTCCAAGTTCCTTCATCAATGATTTATGGAATAAATGGGTTGTTTGTAAGATGAATTAATACTTAGAAGTTAAATTAGGGTTTGTATTTCATGTTGGGGCGTATGGGTTGTGGAACAAATTTCAAGTTTTGACGTGCTACAAGACTGGGTGGAAAAATTTCTGGTTCAAGTGTTCAATTGCAGAAATTTGTGAAAATTTTTCCGTAATGTGCATGTTGTGCGCATATGGTGTGTATGGCTACATCTTTATATGAGAAGCAAGAATGTTCAGTAGTTATGATGCACGTATGTTAAGCCCCATAATTTAGCAAGTATGACCACAACCTAGTTGGCCTCAACAAAAAAAAAAATTAAGAAAAAACATAGAGGACATTAAGGGTCATGCGTGTTCATGAAATAACGACAACGAGTATCATGTTTTCCACGTGCACGGTTAAGCGGTGGTTGATATACGTAACAAGACTTTTCAAACTATCACTGTAACCTTATATACATAACAATTATGTTTTAATTGTATCCACTATACCATTATGTTGTTGTTAAAGTTTCTCTCGTTCTGTGCATATCATGTGTATGTACTATACATATTATGTGCATGTGGTGTGCATATTGTGAAATCCCGTTCCTGGATTTCACTGTTATAATTTACGTATTTGTATTATTGAGATTATATATTATTTTCGGGAATTTATATTAATTTATTTGAATTTAGATTTTAATTAAACAAGTTATGAAGGTTGAGGTTTCGAAATTAATGATTTAAAATCCATAGACCTTTCGAGGTCAAAATCTATATTTTTGGATAGAGCTTGATCCTATGAGTGCGTAGGTAAAAACCGTTCGCAAAACGGAATTATAATGGAAAAGTTACTAGCATTCAAAATCATTTCCTTCGTTTTATTAAAACTTAAATTTATATATTAATTGAATTCCCACCAGGTGGGAATTCAACCCAATCAGAATTAAAACCAAGGCCACCAATCAGAAAGGGGTACTCGGCCCAATCAAATGGGAGGTAAAATGAACCAATATGAGGAAATGAGGGGGGAGGACCAATCAGAAAGAGGGAAAGGAGGGGAAAGGAGAGAAGAAGAAAATAGGGGGAATCGGGTAGCAGCCGGCTCGACCCAACGGCTTGCAAACTCGACTCCATTCACGGCGTTCCACGAAGAATTGATGCAAATTGCCACCTGGAAACAACTCCCTAGCCTTCCCTCTTCCTTTTCCAACCAAATTGTATTGGGTTTGAACACGGATTCGATAAGAATGAAACCCGTGGGTTCCGGGGGTGTCACGGCGGAATCCGACGATCGTGAAGGTCATGTCGAGCACCACCACCATCAAACCACTCCTCTTGAAGCCAGGAACAAAGCCCAAATAGTTTTAGAGGCGGTGGTGTTACAAATTGGTCGAATTAAAGAACTCTTAAAATCTAGGGTTATCATGTTTGGTTAATCATGTTTGGTTAATCCACAATGGGTGATCGCTGCCTAATAGTTATGGAGGTGTGACTCTGCTTGGTTAATCCACGATGGGGGATCACTACCTACTTTGTTATCTTGACCTTGCTTGGTTAATCCGCAATGGGGGGTCACTAGTGGTCCTGCTTGGTTAATCCGTGATGGGGGACCATATTATTTATGGATCATGCTTGGTTAATCTGCGATGGGCTATCCTTATAGCCATACATACTTAGGGGTGATCATACTTGGTTAATCCGCGATGGGTGATCATTGCCTAACAGATTCGTGGGAGTGACTCTGCTTGGTTAATCCGCGATGGGGGGTCACTACCTACATGGTTACTCAGGGGTGGCTCTGCTTGGTTAATCCACTATGGGGGGGGGCCACTTCCTGTTTGGTTACTTATGTAGGTTTCGGCCGAACTGCGTCCCTCTAGCCCTAGTTTTTAATGTATATATGAACAATGGTTTTTTAAGAATCTTGTGGTTTTGAATTAGGAAAATTGTTGGATGTCTGGGTGACTCATTCAGAGTTTCATAGACTTGAATATGTTTTCATAATTATAAACGCATATTTGAGGTTTATAAACTGTGATCGGTGGTCTTTCCTTTTATTGAATATCACATACTTGTATTATTGTCACTCACCCGAGTTTCGCAGTTTATCCAAGTTTTGGTTGGCCTGTGCACGGTTTCCATGATGAAGGCACTGATTATACATGTGATAGGCCTGGGTAGATTACAAGAAACCACTTGATATTTTGGATTCCGTTGAGCGCTCCGGAATCCTTGCTCTTGCTCATTTCCATAAGGTTAGTCTAAAACCCTAGATTCGAGTGATTGAGAATTAACCCTAATAGACGTTGTGAATATAAATTAGAATTACCATGTTTATTACTCATAATCCAAGTATGGAATTATATAAAGTTCCTTGGTTAAATTCGTGAAATGATATGTTATTGCATTGATTGATTAATGTAATTATGCTAAGATCATGCATCTTTGATTCATGAATTGATTAATTGACAGGATTGTGGAATGACGCTGAATATGATTGTTATTAGTATGATTGTTTTAGTTGATCGATGTGGCTAGGAAATAATATTGTGCTTTGTTGATTCTTTAATATGTTTCATGCTATGTATTGTGATTTTATGTGGAGAAACATGATGACTTATGCGATGGATGAAGTGGAAATAGTAATGATCATGTGGGATTGTTATGTAACCCTGAATCTAGAAATTTCTAGCATGTCAAGTTCTATTAATTGATTGATGAGTGCTATGATTTTCCACTTAAAAGTAATGTGATAAAAGTTGAGTATAACGTTCGGACGAACTGTGAATGGCTTGATCCCTATTGAGGGTACGTAGGCAGTCTAACGAGATGTTAGATGCAGCCATAAAGTGTACGAAAAATTACTACGCAATCCGAGGATTGGGATGTGCTTGGTATATATTCCGGAGGCGGGTATGTTAGATATACAGTTATTTGATGATGTCACGTGTTGATCCTGGACATATATTGGGATCGGGGCGTGACAACTTTTGTGCTATCCTGGACGTATGTTGGGATCGGGGCGTGACACATATAGTGTATTATGTGTAGATGATGCATATTTACATCTTTGATACTCTTCGCATTAACGTAGTTTACTACTTTTTTCTTTGATTTAAAGGCAAACCCTGGAAATACAAAAATAGCGAACGAGTTCATGAAACAATTTTCTTTGATTCAGTTGGGTTCTTTCGTGCCCATTCAAACTACAATTTTTTCAAATCCTTGAAATATTTGAACCCAATCAAATTTGATACCAAATTCAAATTAATGAATCTTCGATTCTTCATATATAGTTTAGGGTCATTTTTCTGATTTCGAAGAGAAAGCTGTGAGTTATGGGTTTTTGGGTTGAGCCCAGAGCATAGCATGAGCATGTCATGTGCATGTTGTGTACATACAGTGTATGAGAAAGCTTAATACGAAGAGAGCAAACGAATATGCGAAACAATTTCATCCATATCATTCTCTCTTCCTTTTTTCCACTCTGATTTCTCTCTTTTCCCTCAAATTTATCTCTTCTCCAAAAGGCAACTGACCTTTAATACGTTTTTTCATTTAATTGCAGCAAAAGCCAAACCCTATTTTGGTGCTTGTAAATTGGATCAAGAGAGGAAGCAGAGGGAGGGAGAAGACAGAAGAAATGAAAATCCACGTATAAATCAAAGAAATGATAAAATAAAAATTCAAAAAATCAAAATTGAAGGATTTGGGTCTCCTCCAAGAAACACCAAACCAATCACTTCAACTCCATAAATCCATCGATCAAAAAGCAAAATTAAGCAAACCCAGTTCGCAAAACCTACAAATGAAAAGGTAAAAATCGAAGAAGATGAGTGGGTTAGAGAGAGAGCTCTTGAGTATATTCGAAATTCGAAATGTAGAGAGAGAGAGAGAGAGAGAGAGAGAGAGAGAGAAGAGAGAGAGCTTGGATGAAGAAGATGGGTGGGTTAAAGAGAGCTCTTCGATGAAGAAGATGGGTGGCTTAGGCTTCTTTGAACTAGAATTGGGGGAGAGAGATTTCTCTCTCCTCTCTGTTTCTCTCTACAAAATGAGAAATGAGAGCTAGAATTTCTGGATAACTCATCTATATGGAAGGACAATTTGGTCATTTCAAGGTGTAGGAAAATTCACTATATTCACACAAAAAATGATAACCCACCCCTTTATCTTCCCCTACACACTCCTATTTAATTCTGCTCGTTATTTCTATGTACAACAAAGTGAGAGAGATTGTAGGAGGAAAAAAATATGAGACTTACACTACTTGGTTGGACATCTTGTATTCAATTCACAATCCCATCAAATTTTTTGAAGCCGTGCTTTTCAAAATAAATAGTACTTAACTACGTAAGAATTAGTAGGAATTCCTTGAGATCACTTGAGATTCGAGTCCTATTGCAAAAGACACGCCAGTAGAGTATCATACTTATATTTTGACATTGTTACCATTTAGGTGTGCTAAAGAAGGTATTGGCTCATCTAACATTGGAAATGCACTTAGACAAAAAATAACCCAACTTCAACAACCAGGCTTTGAGTTTTTCTCTCACCGAATACCACCAAGGTTAAGTTTGCAATTTTTTTTTTTTTCTAAAGTTTTGTCTAAACAGATAAAAACTCGTTTGGAATCTTGAATCGTTAGCACAATCTATATATTCAATCGACTCGTTTAGGAATAACCAATTCATGGGGCGGTTGGAATATCGCAAGGGGTACTGTAACGAATCCGGGTACTTGGAGTTACCAAGGTGTGGATGGGGCACATACTGTGTTTTCAGGCTTCTGATTTTTGGCAGCTATCTGGCATTGGGTGTATTGAAATCTAGAAATACTGATGAACGTACACAAAAACCCTATTTGGATTTATCTAAGATCTTTGGAATTCAACCAAAATTGGAGTTATCCGCTAAGAATTACAGTAGAGCAGTTTATGAATGTCTACGCGGTACACTTGCTTTTACCAAAGACGATGGGAATGTTATATTAATTAGAACAAAACACAAGCAAATGCAGAACAAAAATGGACCAATTCGAATTTCACTCGAAAACACATCGCACTTTGCACATTCTATAGGAGTTGAAACAATCGCGTGATAAAATTGATCACTCCGAAAATTTTTGCTACCACTAGGTAACAAGCGAGTGGAAAAGAAAACATCTAAGATCGTGTTGCTTTCTAGCAAAACCAAGTAAATATCTTCACCTTTGCCTTATTTATTCGACCCACTCGATCGAATTCATACAAGTTGCCAGAAATATTACTCGGATAAAATATGAAACGTCGACAAAGAAAAAATTCTCAGCACCTTGATGCTTTTCTGGCGCAATAAACTATAAGCATCTTCCTATAACGAACATCTGAATGATCCTCGTGACATGAACTAGGCCAAGACATGGATGGAACCACTAACAAACTAGTCAATTGTCATTTTAATCTAAGCCAGAGAATCTTCAGTACCAAAAATGCAATTTTCTGGCGCAATCCTACCTTCGGTAATCAAGCTGTTTTCACTTTACGCGAGGGAGGTCGTCGAAATAAACTGATTAGATCATCAAGACCCTGTCAACGAGCAGCACAAGCAATTCAAAAAATTCAGATATCTGGCTCGATTCCATTCAATCTACAAGTAAAAAGTGAGAATGGCAGGACAAATATACGATGCTTTGGTATTGTAAGGATTAGGAACAATACCCTAGTTGTGATGACAAGGAAACTGAAAAGTACGATCAAATATGATCCCAAGACCAGAAGCAACAGCAAATCGAATGTCACACTAGCCACCTGAAATAACATGGTTAGGCTGATCAGTCTTTACGCCAAGAAAAGAACTGACGGGTAATTAAAAAGATAATGCAACATATTTTATGACGGACAATTCTCAAACACTCCTACCAGCATGTTTCTATGGCAGTTTAAATATAATAGGTGTCATGAGAAATTTATTTAAGCTCGAGCACTATAAAGGAGATTGTACTACCAAAGAAGATTGATATAAGAGCTGAGAGTTAGACTAGAAAACTAGCAAGTATAAGCCCTTGCAGTAGGAAGAGCCGAAGAGGCAGTTGTCATTCAATGTAATGCCCCTTGTATAGGGTTCAAAAATCAACATAAAATAACACAATCAAACAATTTTGTTTTTTCATATACACAATTAGTACCTGATATACGTTAAGGCTAGCCCTAGTTGAATCGTAGAAAGTAAACATCCCATCAAGCACCTCATGCTGCACATTCACCTCATCTGTGTTGTCTTCCAATTCCTGTCGACAATATCAATTCTGATAAGTTAGAAACAAATACCAAGGGAATGAAAAGGAAATCAATTTTATACAAGACAAGTTGGTTTAAACTTTCCTCTTTGATTTAAGGTTCCTCCCCTCCCTCCATTTTTTAATGGTTTCTATGTACTTGATTATCCCGTAGTCTACCACAATATATACCCAACCCCACCTAAAATGGCAGCCTGAAGCACACCAGGTGCTGTCCCCAGTTTCTTTACCATGATGTCTCTGAGAAGTTTTGCATGCTCGCAGTTTGATCATATGCCACGAATGATCTCTAAGTATAGGTAACTTGAATTCAGAAAGACAGTTATTTTAAGAAACTCAAAAATTGTATTACATATATTGCATAATCCGACAATTACATGTTGAGCCCATAAATGAAACTTATTAACCCAGCAAAGTAGCATTGCCAAACTTCTGAAGGTTGAGCTCAAAAGACTGTCAACAACAGAGAAACCTTAGATGCATCCAACATATCTTTAACTTTATAACTTTGTTCTTTTTCATACACTAAGAAAAATTAGAGAGCATATCTGTAAATAATTATTTAATAAATAGTGAGCAAATTTTAGCATAATATCAAGGCAATTGTGAGTATGAAGATATAAACCATGAAATGTATGTAAAATATGAAGATAGTACAACCTTCTTCAATGCCAAGATAAAAGGGTCATTCTTTGATAAAAATGGCGCCACTCGAGGTGTTTGTGACAGTAGATCCAACCACGATTTTATGTAAGAAGGATTAACTGCTAAACTACTGTTGTCAGCAAAGATTTGAACGTTCTTTCCTTCATGACTATAGATATGCCTCTGAATAAAATAGAGGGAAATAATACATTAGAGATTATAAATAATAATGGTCAGGAACCAATTACTTCCAACCCATTAAGTAATTTTTCTGGCTACCATTTTGAATTCTATTGGACAAATATAACAATTAATATTCCAGAATTCGCAAGGTTACACACTTCCTGTTCAAGCAACTATTTCCACATCAATGCTAGTTGATGATGACCTGAATCAACTGCATCCATAATACAGACGATGCGGACACCATTACGTTATAGATCCTTCTAAATTCTATATCGAATGACATGACAATCACCAGGTGCAACTGCTTTTACAGTATCAAGTCACAAGTTTCTATACAGCATAATGTCAAAGTTTCTAAGTACCATGATCCTGAAGTTTCAACTTCGATAACTCAAGTCACCCAAACATGCTGCTTATCTAGATGGACTCTACCACTCCTCTCAGACCTACATGTCTAGTTGTCAAATGTATGGAATGTTAACAACATAACAGACAGAAGATTCCACAAAAACTTCTCATAATTCGAAGCTTTAGGTATCTATGAAGCATGGCTAAACGTTCTCTCTCCTTAAGCATGACAAAAAATAGAGAAAGTAGAAAACTTACAAACTATAGTATAAGTACTAAAACCATGATTGCATTCTTATAAAGATAGTACTAGAACCAAGAGAGAAATATGTGAAAAAAGGAATGAATAAAGAGTAATTTCCAGATAGATTAACCCTACCGCAAGGCTCTCAGCAACTAGCTTGACACTTCTGATGATTGCAGTTTCATTCCCAAAAGGTCTGCACAAACCAAGATCTCAGCAAAAGACCATTTATTTATAAGTTCCAGAAGTAAGAAGACGTGGGTATAGATAATAACCTGCCATCAACAAGACTGCCAGTGCTTTCTAACAGTTCAGGAGCAACGGGGAGTCCAGAAAGAGTGGCAGCAGTAACTCTCAGCCGTGAAAATTGTTCATGCTCCCAAGCTACCTACAGCAATAAAACGGTTTATCACCTGATATAAACAGTAGGGTACAGGAGTGTGATGAAAATACAGCATGTTTCTAGCAATGGACTAGTACTTTGAAGAAGAAGCACCCTGACTGATTTAGAGTCCCACAAAAACACCAAATCAGTAGTGTCCTGTTTGGTTGCAGCAGCAGAACATACAATTTTAAAAACAAATCAACAAATTGTCTGTGTAAGGTATGACCTCAACATATACCAAACAAGCAGAATATTCATGTCGATGATCAGTAAAGATGACAATAGATTAAAAGTTTGCAATGAACCTCATGCATAACAATGATTAGTTTGATTATCCTAGAGCCAGATATTAGATTAAGGGGATTCTAGTTATTTTCTCAAGTCATAAACATTTTCCATGAAATTTCAGTATAGCAAGATATTGGGCCCTGAGGATTTCCATATCAAAGTCAGTAATGAAATTGATTGCAGGTATCACAAAATTCCCCAAGTACAAGATTTTCAACCAACCCAGATACCAGTTTATTACCTGAGGAAAACCAAAGCAATCTACTTCCAGAGCTATAATAAATAATAGTTATATTGCTTCCAAGAATAAAGTGCAAGATAACCAAACATCTTTCCTAGTTTGAGGCATTTAGCAATATACTTATTCGGGGATTTGAAATATTATCATTAAATTGTTCGGCCACAACATAACCAAATATTCTTAGTTCACCAAAAAACGGGTGCTTACTCGGGGATTTGAGATATTAATCTTCTTGTGCTTCAGACCAACTTTAAGGCCCAGTTCTTCTGCTACACTAGAGAAACCCTACAGCAAATCCCACATTTAAACCATACTAGCAGAACTCAATGTAATTCAACATACAACTTGTAGTATATTCTGAAAAACTTTATTAGCTTACTTCATAAATTTGCTTTATGTAGGCATTTTCTGGTGGTTTAGACACATGAATCCACAAGTCCTTGTCCCATGAGCCAATACTATTCAAGCATATAGCATAGTCAATACTCTCACGCTGGCGTTGATCAAAGCTCCGAAGCCACTGTAAATGAAAATAAATAAGAAATACACAAGATAAAGAGAGGAAAAATATTTAAGTGACTTGGAGACAAAATGCTAGCTGTAATAAACCAGGAAGAGATGAGCACCTTATGAGTTCCATTGTAGTTATAAGGTCCTCCTGATGTTAACCCGAAAAGTAAATTATACCTTCCTCTTGTCTTAGGATTGGAGTAAAGAACAGAAAACAACCTAGCAATCTCAAGAAGTGCCACAACACCGCTTCCATTGCTATCACTTCCCACTGATAAAGCCTATAAACATAAGAAAATTTAGACCTTTATGACGATTAAAGTAGCTGAAGTTATTGACAATATGCAGTAAAGTTACATACAGGAGCTGCCCCAAAAGTGTCATAAGATGCTACTATAGCAATAGTTGGAAGCTGATTTGCTTCTCCCTCTGTTTTCAGTCCTGACAACCATCCCTGTGTTCATCAAAAAGAAACATTCAATTTCCAAACAAAGTGAAGCAAACTAAACACAATCAACTGCATGTTCAATCTTCCAATAAAGGGTTTCCAATTACAATGACGCTCCTATGAAAACATTTGCTGATGCTAATTGCAGAATAAGGTTACAAGACTACAACTAAAACCGGACCGACGCTCAGAAGTGTGAAAATATTTAGTACAGGTGACGTACAATGTTAACAAATATTTATCTCCAAGATGCTAATATGAATACAGAACTGAGAAACTAGATAATCTTGGCCGGCCATTGAGTTTTACAAAATGGGGGAATATATGTGCAATGACCTCACTTCACTTTAATGTATTACAATGAATTACAATGTCAACCAGCTCCTATGCATACTAAAGGTATTTCTGGTTGCAACATAAGTTGTCAAGTTGTTATTGCAACATAAGTTGTCAACTTGTTACTTAACAGGTTTGGAACACTTTTTGAGCTTAGCATAGCTTTAACACCTCTACCATTGCAGGAAAAGACTGCAAAAACTCAAATCCTATTGAATACAACTAATCAATACGTAGGCAACAAATAAATCCTGGGGGACTACTTAAGGTAATATGATAAGCCAAAATTATTAACAACTTCTCCATCACTTAACTCTTTGTTCCAATCAGCTAAAATGCAATCCATAAAAGCAGTAAAGCTTTAGCCGTGTACAGGAAAATGTACCCAACACATTATAAGAGCAGTCCAGGGTCAAGTAGAATAACAAGTCATGTTCTAAAAACAAAGCAAGTTTTTTACGGAATTGCAATCAAAACCTAATACTCTTCGAGGGTGCATTGGAGTTACTAGTCATGTCTTGAAGCCTAATGATGGAAAACTCATTTTTGGAACGGATGTGAAGATTATTGTTAGGAGCCTCTTTTATCGTTTTTGACGTAATAGTCTTCATCATCCTCATCGACAATACTAGTCATGTTCTTGAACACTCTGAGAAACTCTCTTGCTACCACAAACTGGGGGTCATTTTTGTTGCCATCGTTTTTACGTGTGCTGTTTATATTTGGGAAAAAAGAAACACTCATCTTCCATAAAGCTTAGAATATATATCCCAAACAATTTGATACACTTATACGTGCCTATTAACTTCAATAACAATTAGTTACAAACACACCAATTTGGTTTCACACGTAAACAGTGCATGAATTTTGTTAAAAACTTGGTGAAAAGGTCAGACCAGTGGAGTTATTGTAGAACCTTGGAGAACTTTATGGACCCAACTACAATGATTCAACTTGGAAAAATTTCCCCATGGAGCATACTCATAACTATTATCTATCTCAATACCCAATGAAAGAGGACGCCAACGGCAAAAGAAATAAATAAATAAAAATGAAAAAATAAACAAGAAACTTTTTTAGCTTAAACCTGAATGTTTGTGATGGTGGGTGATGCGCGCTTTTTGGGTTCTGGCACTGAAACAACAAGCTTGTATCTGCGAAATGTGACCAGAAAAAGAAAGTGATTCAGAGGTGTTCCATGACTAAACATTATAACCCTCCTCAAGCTTGTGCAAAACAAGGATATACAAGTATAGTGTGAGTTGTTACTGATATACCTAAAAGGACTGATGCGAACAATGACAATCATACAGAAGTAACAGTACCACAAACAGAACCATATGTATGCATTTAAAGCATAATTAAGATTCAAATATTTTCCTTCAAAAAAGCACAATTGAAATCTTTAGAATTGAGCAGAAGAAAAATAATAGATGAGGTCAGAAAAATAATGATATACAAAGGAAAACAAACAACGAGGATAAGAACAAAAGCTTATTGCTGTATAAGTTGTACTTGTTTTCTAGACGTCATCGAAAAGATCTCCTGAATCAGCAACCATATATGTATTTTCACACTACAAGTTTCAAGTTTCTAGTCCCCCAAAAAACCTCTTTGTGGTTTTGCACAACCACCTTTAACAAACTCGGTCTCCAAATATTTTGTCTACAGACCTATGTTCTTTTATTCTTTTCCCCTCCAGCTGTCCTAGCCAAAACCAGCTCACATCCCATGGGAATTAAGATTCCTTTCTCTAAACCTCTAACCCTCCTATGACCAGAAAGCTGCACCAAAATCCACCTTCTGGAAGTAGCTATAAGTTTATTTATTTCAGGAATTCTGATTGCCACCCCTCTAGAATCCTGATGAACTTGTAACGCAATGATTCTGTGCAATCTTTGCATCCTTGGTATGGCATTCCAAGTAAAAGGTACAAGGGCCCGAACTCACTAGAGGGACCACCCTCCCAATGTAACTCACTCTCACTAGAAATCACTCTCTAAGACCAATATTTTCTGGCATATCATCGATTTGAAATTCAGAAAATTCTAATTTAAGATGCACATTATACTCTGCAGCTATCTGTCAAATAAGTTTCATAATATTAAGGGAGTTTTAACGAAAAGCCCACGGTACTGTTCACTTTAATGAAAAACCACATTTTTACACTAAAAAGTCAATCCTGGTACTATTCACTTTACTCTTTATTTTTTCCTTATCGTTAAAACTCAAAGTTTTCAAGCCCTTTTCGTTAGTTTTCCTTAATATTAATCATATAGCCATTTACTTACCCGCCAGTAGTTGCAGTAGCAGGTTGACCAGTGGCATCATTCCGCTTGACATCAGCCAACACAGCCTCAATATCATCATCTTCAAAAGCAAAATATACAGGATACTGTAACAGAACACACCACCACAAAAATATCTTTTAGAAAAAATAATTTAATAAACACTTAAATAAGCAAAACGCAACTAAGACCTAGAATTACTCCCATCCTAATATATGAATTTTCCAAACAAACAAAATTCAAACATTCAAATAGTGAATCACAGATACGAAAGAATTAACATGAACCAATGCAATTTCATTTATGAATGCTGAATGCAATTCATTGCTTCTGAAACTAGAACCTACATATTAGTTTCCCATTGACTATATTAGAAAAGCACATAATAAGTTTCCTAATAAAGTTCTTACAACATATGGTACAACAATCAAGGATCAATATTTCACCCTTATTGGTAAGCATAGATACGTATAAAATACTATGCATATTCTAAGAAATCCTAGAATAATTCATTGATCCTTCTTTGGTCAATAACATGCAGTGGATGGAAAATAGATAATAGGTTTAGATGTTCTTCCATGAAACCCGAATTCTAGGCAAATGTATATACAATAGAGTGTAATTTTTCTTTTTTTTTCTTTTTTTTAAAGATAAAAAAGATACATTGGAAGTGTAAATGATGTAAAAGTTAACGTAGAAGGCCTTTTTTAAGAATCTACTTGCCATTTTCAAGTTTAGTATTGCTGGAGAATGTATTCTTAAACAGATGCTCACAAAAAAAAAAAACATATGCACTACAACGCCAATTATGGTGCAAGTACTTTGCTTTGCTTTCATTGATTGGTTCAAACTCAAAATGCAAGATAATAAAAGGAATGAAAAACAATTACTGGGGTGGTTTACTGGGAAAACTAAGATTGCATTGGATTTCACAAATTAAGCTAGTAGCTGTTTCTACCAAAGTTATGTTGAGAATATATGCCATACTGATCAAATAAAGAACCTCAAGCGTACGGTTCAGTGGTGGAGAAAATTAGGGGAAAAAGTTAATCATATATCTTAAACCACGGAAGGACACTGAAATATTCAGAAACCTACCAACTAATGTTCCAACAAACAAGTCAGAAAATAAACATTCATCATTTAAGCACTATTTCATAAATTTACATAGGAAGGCTCGAGGAAAACTATAGAAGCTAGCTGTCAAGCAATCATAAAGCTAAATACAACAGCATATGCATAGGCACACGGGTATCATAAACCATCACTTGGGAGCTGCAAGAAACCAAAAAACAATTGCCTGAATGTAAAAAGAACAAGAAAAAGTTATGGCTGTTTGACTCACAGGTATCTTGGAATGAATAAGTAATTTTTCAAGTTCGGCCAGATAATTCTTCATTGGCACCTCTCCATCAGTTTGATGATTGCTCGTTGCCCTTTCTCTGTTTTCAATACTAAATATCTGGGGCAGCAAAAACAGCAAACCTCCCAGAGGCTGCTTCTGGGTAATGTATTCTGCAATATGATTACCAATCTTGATCAGCAATCACAAAATCACCAACGGAAAGGCTGGTCGGTACTCAACCAACTTAACAAGCTCACTTAAATTAGTTATATTTTTAGAAACAATCATATTAAACATTCTGCTTAATTTGGTCTCGAGCATTCATATATTCAACATTCAAACCGCAATATGTTATTCAGTTACTTAAACATCAATTTTTTCACTTTAACGAGCTGTTAGAGAAAGGAAATTTAGAGCCCTGCATTCAATACGTCAAGAACTTATTCGAATGCCGGAATTGTTACTAATCAGCATTTTAGAAGTAAAATTATCGAAGCACTTTTGAGAAGCATTTCTGAGATTTATTCAAATCTTAATCTGGAGAGTGGTAATAGTAGTAGTACCAGTGACGAAGGAGATGTTGAGTTCGTGTAAGGGGATGATGAGGACAGTACGGGAGAGATCAGAGCCAGAAGCGAAATTCAAAGAGCCAGCATGGTGGTTGAGGTTGGCGAGCCGAGATCCGAAAGGAGCACCAGAGATGTCGTACTGGATCAGCCGATACACGTCGACGACGGTGGCGGCGTCGCAGAGCTCAACGCAGGCGAAGATGATGAAGACGAGCGCAATCATCGAGTACATAGACTCCAACACTTGGCGCCTGCCGCCGCCGGGCGTCGCTTGAGCGGTAGCCATTCTCCGATTGGGATCTACTCTCCCCTCTCTCTGTGGGTCCGAGGGTTTGGGATCGGAGGAAACAAAGAGCAGGTCAGAAGGGAGAGTGGGGTTGTGTTTTAGTGTGGACTGACTCTTGCTGAACTCTTGATTGGTTAATTTTTTTTACTTTTTTTTTTTATGAAAAAAAAGGATTCATTAAAGAGAGAAGCGTCTAGGTAGACCTGACATTCGTGTCGTATTTTTTATGCTCATGTTGTTTTCGTGTTATACTTGATATCTTAATAGGTCGTATCATGTAACTTCCGTTTAAGTAAAAGGGTAATATGATTCAACTAGAAATCGACCAGTTAATATTATCAGGTAATATGATTTGACATGTTACCTGACACACCCCGACTGAAATCAAGGAATGCTGCTCGTCACGTGAGAGTGACGTAACCATGTGCACAGTGCGGAAGTTAAGAATAATAATAAAAGTACAAACAAATAGAAACCAAACTGCATACAGGGTAGTTAACACACATGTGTAAGCGTAAGTGTGAAAAACAATATTCAAAGCATAAAAAACCTAGTGCAGTCCAGAGGAACAAATACTAACTAAACACACTCAGAGTGGGTCCTACTGGTGATAATCTGTCAGATATGCCGTGAATTCCTCGTGAGCCACCAAAAGGGTGCAAAACAAAAAGTATGAGTGGGCAAAAACAAAGCTTTTCAAAATCATTTCATTATCAAAAGTTCTAACCCCTTGCCGTAAAACCTGTATAGTTTCCTAAAAAATAGAATATACACATATATAGAAAACATGCTTAGAAATATGCCATGTTGAATGCCTCTACATAAAATGTAAGTAAACCAGGTAATACCAATCAATGCAAGTAGCATGTTAGCCGTAGTCACCTAACGTGACCTGTACGGCTAAATCTAGAACTCAAATCTCCAACTCACTAACTATACCTGCACACGAGTCGGAACCACCTAAAGTAGTCTGTACGACAGGACTGGGTGTAAATAAATACGCTCAAGTGCTACGATTACGTGAAGACTGGGCGAATAATCGCGGGTCACCTACGAGTCGGAACCACATAAAGTGGTCTGTACAACAGGACTGTGCACCTAACTTGGATCTAAGATGAGCGTGTGGTGCGGGAGGTGAACATCATGTGAAGGACTGTGCCCTACTCTGGGCGGGAGCATTAACACCGAGGGTGCACGTTATGAGCTCACTGTGCATCTCACATAACTACTAAACATCATCATAAACCATAACTTACCTGGCACTTACCTGTGTGTCCGCAGCACCAAACATACATATATGCAACCACTAATGCATAAATAAATAAGCAAACGCTATGCATGGCATTTAAAACATATAAACATTTCATTTCATTTTTTGGGAAAAACCACAAGTATATAGGTATATAGGGAAAACCAAAAGCCCACTCACTGGTATGTGGAAAGGTCGTAACCCCCTTGCCTCGAGTGACTGGGCTCGTCCTCGGGATAGGTCTCACCTATATGCAAAACAACTATAAAAACGTTAACTTAAAGCACATAACCAAAACTAGGTAATCATTTCTCATACAATGCTCAAATGGGGTGTATGAATATACCAACGTGATCTACTCAACCTCACGAACATCCCTATATTTTTAAAATAATTTTTCGACGTCTCACACGCCCCCACGCGCCACCCACACACAGGCACGTGCCTGGCACACTGATGAAATCCCTAACGGCATTAGGGAATATTCCGTCCAACAGTAAGCATATTCCGTTAAAACTAACTTGACGCCGTTAAGAATATTTCGCTAACTTAACGGAATATTCCCCTGTCTTCTCCGATGAGTCTCGCCGGAGCCGCTGCCGTTCGCCGCCGTCCGCGCCGCTGTCTGCGTTGCCGGAAACTGGAAAAAATTTCAAAACTTCATATCTTCTTCATTTCTAAACCAAATTCCACGAAATTGGTACCAAAATGAAGCTTACAACAAGTAAAACAAAACCTTACCACTTTGGAGCCCTAAAATCAATGGAATCTCGTCGGAAAAACTTCACAAAATCTGACCAAACCTACAACTCACGATCCCGACGTCCAAAACCTACCAACGAACCACCCCGAGCTTCCTAAGGACCTCACTAAGCTTCCTACAAGCTTCAAATTCCCTGAAAAACAACATTTCACGTGTGCATGAACAGTGACCAAAATCGAGGTTCCATGGTTCGACGTGAAATCGAAGGATTTCCTACCTGAAATGGGCATGGTTGAACTCGTATGAACCCCACGAACACAAAGGGTATAGTTTTCCACCTCGATCTGCAACGTTTTCGAAGGTTTTTGGTCTTGTCCGTACGAAGAAAAAGAAGGGAGAGAAAGAGAGAGACACGGGACAGGGAAAGTGATGAGGATGAGAGTGTGGGTGTGTGTGTGTGGTCCAGATGCAGCCAACCAAAACCCCAAAACAACCACACAACGAAAAATAACCACTAGGGGCAAAATCATCATTTCACACCTACGGTACGAATAATTTGGGACGGGCTGTCACATTACCTGTTAAAGAAAATATTTTTTAAATCAACAAATAATGAAAATGGAAAACATAATTTTACAAAAAAAAAAAAAAAGGAAGTGTTATTGGCACTCAAAAAATCTCATTCTACACTCCTCATAAGTGTATATTTCTTTTCTAATATAGAAAGTTTGGAGTGTAGAA
The DNA here is from genome assembly GCF_963583255.1 of Pyrus communis. NCBI lineage: Eukaryota > Viridiplantae > Streptophyta > Magnoliopsida > Rosales > Rosaceae > Pyrus > Pyrus communis. Next base: position 14,114,399 of record NC_084810.1, on the reverse strand, counting down.
TGAAAATTTTAAATTACTTGATACTTTTATTTTAATGTATTTTTTTTTCTATTTTATAATTTTTTTTCGTCTCATTCTTTGCCTATAGTATAGTATAAAAATAAACAAATAAATAATAAAACTTAAATTTTTTTAAATTTATATAGAATAATAATACAATAATACATATTTTATATTTAATTTATAATATATACATATACACTATGATTATTGTATTTATAGTAAGTTTTTTTAGTATTTTAAAAATATGTCATTTTGGTTCTGGTCACAAATCAACCTAATTGTTAGACTGAAATCTTATTTGTTTAAATATTTTGATCGAGATCCTTTGCCTCATTTAAGAGATTTAACTTATGCATTTATACATTTAATGTGACATCCCGTCCCGAAAATATCGAAAACTCACGTGTGAAACGACACTTTTACCCCTAGTTCGTTTTCGTTACATTATTGGTTGTTTTGTGTGGTGTGGCATGTGTTGGGCCACACACACACACACACTGTCACTCTCCCAGATCCCCTGTCTCTCTCCCGTGCTCCCATTCCTTCCTCTTCCTTCGAACGTACGGACACACACCCAAACCCATCAAACCTTAGCAGATCGAGGGAACCAAGGCCACATTCGAGATCGTGAAGCTCGTGGGAGTCCAGTCGTACCATTTTCAGGTGAGAACTTCGTCGTTTTCACGTCGATTCGACGATGTCCGTTTTGAGTACTATTCATGCGAACGTAATTTCTTACGTTTTACGAAATTTGAAGCTCGTAGGTAGCTTAGTGGGGTCCCAAGGAGTCTCGGAGTAGCTCGTTTGACGGAAGTGGACGTCGGGATCGCCGTGTTCGAAGTTGGCCGGATTTGGAGTTTGGTGATAGGTGAGATCTCGTGATTTTTAAGTCTTAAAAGGGGTATATTTATGTTCTCTTAGTTCTAGGCGTCATTTTGGTACAAAAATCGTGAAAATTGGATGAAAAATGAAGGAGTTAGGACGTTTTAAAGATTTTCCAGTTTTCTGGCGCCGGCGACATCACCGGAGGTTCGCCGGGGAAGGAGATGGAATATTCCGTCAAGTCTGGCAGAATATTCCTGACGCAGTTAACGGAATCTGTCAAAACTGACAGAATATTCCTTACGCCGTCAGCGTGCCAGGCACGTGCCTGCGCGTGGCCGGCGCGTGGGGGCGCGTTCGGCGGTGGAAAATTTTTCTAAAAATTTGGGTGTGATCCTGAGGTTGTGTAGAGCACGTTGGTATATTCATTTGTCCAATTTGAGCAATGTATGAGACGTTGGTTATGTACTTTAAAATTAACATTTTTATAGTTGTTTCGCATATAGGTGATATGTATCCCGAGGACGAGCGTGGTCACTCGAGGCAGGGGGGCTATGACCCTTCCACATACCAGTGAGTGGGCTTTTGGTTTTCCGTATATACCTATATACTATATTTTTCCCAGAAATTGATTAAATGGTTATCAGTTACATGCCATGCATTACATTATCGTTATTCATGCATCGTTGGTTACGTTAGTAGTTGCATATATATATACATATGCATATTGGGTGCTGTGGACGCACAGGTAAGTGCCAGGTAAGTGTTATCCATATTTACATTCAGTAGTGGTTTGAGATGCTTAGAGAGCTCATAACCTGCACCCCCGGTGTTAGTGCTCCCGCCCAGAGTAGGGCACAGTCCTTCACATGATGTTCACCTCCTGCACCACACGCTCAGCTTGGATCCAAGTTAGGTGTACAGTCCTGTCGTACAGACCACTTTAGGTGGTTCCGACTCGTAGGTGACCCGCGATTATTCGCACAGCCTTCACGTGATCGTAACACTAGAGCGTATATATGTATTACACCCAGGTCTGTCGTACAGACCACTTTAGGTGGTTCCGACTTGTGGGCAGGTTCAGTTATTGAGTTTGAGATTTGAGCTCTATATGCAGCCGTACAGGTCACGTTAGGTGACTCCGGCTGCCAGATTATGTTATTGATATGAGTTCTACCTGAGCACTTGCATTTCATTATGAGATTTTGACATGGCATATTCTTGAGCATGATTGGCTTATCTATATACATACGTACATATGTTATTTTCTGGGAAGTATACAGGTTTTACGGCGAGGGGTTAGAATGTATTTTACTAAATGGTTTTCGAAAAGCTTTGTTTTTGCCCACTCACGCTTTTGTTTTGCGCCCCTCCAGGTTCTAGTTGCTTAGCAGTTTCGGTGGTTTCCCAAAGGGCTTTCCCGGCATTTCTGACAGACACTCACCAGCGTAGGGTCACCTTCGGGTGTACTATTGTCGAATCATTTTCTTTGGACTGCTGTAGACTTATTGCTCTGAACTTAGCGTCTCCCTTACGCTAGCACTTGTTTTTAGCACTTTGTATGCTAGTTTTTAATTATTCGTACTTTTTATATTACTATCTTTTTAGCTTCCGCACGTGCACATGGTTACGTCACCTCCATGTGACGGCCAGCACGCCCTGATCTCGGTCGGGGTGTGTCATTTAATGTCTCACAAATTATGAAATTTAAACAAATTTAAATAATTATTTTAAATATAATAAATACTTAAAAATTAATTTTAGAGTAATATTGTTCTTCACAAAAATTATAGCAAAAAAATAATGCACCCACATAATTATTAACATTTAAAAAATAACTATTGATGTATTTTAAAACATAAATTAAATGCATATAATTAGCATGGGTACATTTAACAAAATTAAAAATGGGTACAAATAATTAAAAATATGGGTACAAATACCAATAAAAGTTTAAAAAACATGGACACAAAAAGGAATTAATATATGGGTACAAATTAAAACTGAAAAGAAAATTAGTACAAATTAAAAAAAAAAGTTGCAAATTAAAAATGGGTACAAACTAAAAGTAAAAATATATGATAAAAAATTTAGCCATGAAGGCATGAATATAAATATAACAAATGTAACTTTTCTAACACAAAATGAATATATTTAGAAATAAAATATTTTATTATTAAAATAATTAATGACATTTATTAAAATCCAAGGACATTGATAAAAAATTGAAAATGAATAAGGTTTTAATCAATGAAGTAGGAAAAATAGGGATGTGAACCTAATTTTTCCTTTAAAAAATCAAAATCATCAAAATAACTTCTTTCTTAACGTTTCGAAACAGGTTACCCGTGTGTCACTTTCGTGTAAACCTGTTAAGGACATATTATTAACAGGTTCTTATGGCGTGACTCAATTATTTATCATATTGACTCGAAACCCGTTATTTTCGTGTCGCTTACGTGTCATGTTAACATGTTGTGTAAGAAATTGCCAAGTCTACGCCTAGTGCAACCATTTTGGGTATAACAAACAGGCTTGATGAGCAACTAAGGGGAGAGATCTATCCTAAACATGTAGATTGTTGACATAATGACACACCCCTATCGAGATCAGGGCATGCTAGCCGTCACGTGAGAGTGACGTAACCATGTGCACAGTGCGGAAGCTAATAAAATAATAATGTAAACAGTACGAATAAATAAAAACTAGTCTTACACCAAGTAAAAACAAGTGCAAGCGTAAGTGTGACGCTAAGTTCAGAGCATAAAGCCTAAAGCAGTCCAAAAGAAAACAACGCGACAACAGTACACCCGAAGGTCGCCCTACGCTGGTGATCTGTCAGAAATGCCAGGAAAGTCCTCTGGGAAACCACCAAACCTGCTAGTCAACTAGAACCTGGAGGGGCGCAAAACAAAAACGTGAATGGGCAAAAACAAAGCTTTTCGAAAACCATTTAACAAATAAATTCTAACCCCTCGCCGTAAAACTTGTATACTTCCCAGAAAATAGACATATATAATATAACAATCATGCTCAAGAATATGCCGTGCCAAGATCTCAGAATGAAATGCAAGTGCTCAGGTATAATCATATCACTGTCACATAATCTGGGAGTCGGAGTCACCTAACGTGACATGTACGGCTGAATCTAGAGCTCAAATCCCAATCTCACTAACTAGACCTGCACACGAGTCGGAACCACCTATAGTGGTCTGTACGACAGGCCTAGGTGTAATACATATAAACGCTCTAGTGCTACGATCACGTGAAGGCTGTGCGAATAATCGCGGGTCACCTTCGAGTCGGAACCACCTATAGTGGTTTGTACGACAGGACTGTGCACCTAACTTGGATCCAAGCTAAGCGTGTGGTGCGGGAGGTGAACATCACGTGAAGGACTGTGCCCTACTCTGGGCGGGAGCACTAACACCGGGGATGCAGGTTATGAGCTCTCAATGCATCTAAAATCACTACTGAACATAAATATAAATCACCACTCACCTGGCACTTACCTGTGCGTCCGCAGCACCAATACACACATATATATAAATGCAAGTGACCATGCATAACCAACGACAATATAATATATGGCATATAACTACTATACATTTAAATCAATTTCTGGGAAAATATAAGTATATAGGTATATACGGAAAACCAAAAGCCCACTCACTGGTATGTGGAAGGGTCGTAACCCCTCTGCCTCGAGTGACCACACTCGTCTTTGGGATAGGTATCACCTATATGCGAAACAACTACAAAAACGTTAATTTTAAAGCACAAACCAACGTTTAGAAATAACTTCTCATACAATGCTCAAATGGGGTGTATGAATACACCAATGTGATCTACTCAACCTCAGGAACATCCCTATATTTTTAAAATAATTTTTCACCGTCGCACGCGCCCCCACGCGCCGGCCACGCGCAGGCACGTGCCTGGCACGCTGACGGCGTCAACTGACGGCGTCAGGAATATTCCGTTATCCTTACCAGATTCGGTCAACGGCGTCAGGAATATTCCGTCAGACTTGACGGAATATTCCGTTGTCTTCTCCGGCGAGCCTCCGGTGCCGGAAAATCGGGAAAATTTCAAACCTTTGTAACTTCTTCGTTTTTCACCCAAATTTCACAAAATTGGTACCAAAATGAAGCTTAGAACTAGAGGAACACAATCATACTACTTTCAAGTGCTAAAATCCACCAAATCTCACCTAAAAAATCACCCCAACTCCGGCCAACCTTGAAACTCGTGATCCCGATGTCCAAAACCTTCAAACGAACCACCCCGAGCCTCCTAGGGACCTCACCAAGCTTCCTACAAGCTTGAAATTCCCAAAAACATGAGAAATTACGTGTGCATGAACAGTACCAAGATCGGGCATCGTGAGTTCGACGTGAAAACGAAGGTATTCTCACCTGAAAAAGGTATGGTTGGACTCCTACAAGCCTCACGAGCATGAATATGGTCTTGGTTTCTTCGATATGTGGAGGTTCGATGAGTTTGTGTGTGTGTCCGTACGTTTCAAGGGAAATGGGAAAGGAATGGGGCTCGGGACAGGGGAGTACAGGGCAAGGGAATGGATGTGGGTGCAGGTTAGGGTGTGTGGCCCAAAACATGGCAACAAGGAACCCAAAACAACCACAAAACGTAAAGGAAACGCACTAGGGGTAAAACCGTCTTTTCACGCGTACGTTTTTAAAATTTCTGGGACGGGCTATCACACATAATACCCAACATTAGTGACATCATCTGCAAGAAAATTGGCCTCCCTGAAACGTGCTTCCAACTAATCACCTCAAAAGAACCAGGTAGGTTCCGAATGTCCTCGAATATCGTCTTTAGTCTCCAGGGGGATGTGATAAGTGCCACGGATGGAGTTAATAACAAGTTTGGAGTCTCCTTCAACATTGATTTTTTGAAACTCCTAATTTTTGACATCCATAATCCATCTCGAAGAGCCAGACATTTCGCTATAGAAATAGTATTATGTCCAACCTACTAGCCCCTGCTAAAATAGGCTCCCCATTCTCATTTCTAATGACGAAACCTGTCGCCGCACCTTTATTAATAACAGAACTATCAAAGTTTAATCTAACAAAATTGGAATCAGGGGGACCATTTGTTGGATTTGTCATTCCTTTTACTAGAAATCAAAATCTTTTTATTTGTTTTTATATATTCTTTGCCAATTTTTAGGGCAATAACAACAACTCTCTTAGGGTCTATTCTTTTATTCTGAAAAACAGTTAAGTTTCTTTCTTTCTAAATTTACCAGCAAATGAGCAAAGCCGCACTTGTGTCATTTAGATTGCCATCCACCTTGTAATTAAGAGACTGGAGCCAGTCATTGAACTGTATGGAACGATTTATCTTTATAGTATTACAAATATCTGGACTGCTACCAACTTGGTTAGCAAAAGTTCAATTCATAAAAAGATGACTTGTGCTTTCATTCTCCAAGTCGCAAAGAGGGCAAACGGTGGGAATGTTATTAATATGTCTAGATAGGCAATCTCATGTATGAAGTATTCCCACGATAAGCAATGAGCTAAATATTTTAACCTTATGAGGTACATTAAGCTTCCACATTCTCTTCAAGAGATCCGCAATATATGTATCTACAACAGAAGAAAGAAAATCTCGATCCCAATTGCAATTGCCAATGACGTGATTGACCTTCAAGTTCCAGTTGATACTACTTAATTGATCATTTCTAAAGAGGTTAGATATAAACAAGCCCCGCTACTCTTTCTTCAAATACCCACCACCCACCAACCCAATTCACCTCTTCATCCAATTCCCAGAACCCAAGTCATAAAAAATCAAATCCATGGGTGGCAAGAGTTTTGTGAGATTCTATTATGACCCGCTAGGGTTTTGGAGAAGAGTGAGCGAGGAAAGAAAGGAGTGATAGAATAGAATGTGAATATAAAGTGGATTTGAAATCCTAGGGGTTGAGGTGAGATTCTTTTTTCTCTTGGTTATACATATTTGTGCTCACAAATCCAACAAAATCCACTTTTGAATAAATCAAGATTTATAATCACTTTAAAAATTCCTATTAAAATCTAAATTGATTATTTATATGTTTGGATGTATTTTTAAAATCATCTTAAATCCTAGTTTGACTACACTATGATTTCAAATTCTTTTTAAAATCTTCTCTCAAAGTTTTGATTGACTATACTCTAATCTTAAAGTCTTATAAAATTCTGATTTGACTACATCCCTAAGCATTTAGTGATATTGATGAGTGATTTGAATTCTAAGCCCGGCCCAAAGCTCATATCTGACATGCTAAGCCCATCTAATAGGAGAGCTGAAGAAGGAAAATAACGTCTCCTTCTTCTTCTTCTTCTTCCTCGTCTCGGATACAGAGGACCAAATTCTTCACAGGTTTAAACACCTGTACTCGAACTTTCTTCTCTAAAAAACCCTAATTCAAGAGAGAGGGGGAGAAGGAGAGATGGACAAGGTGAGGATAGAAGAGGTTCAGTCCACTACCAAGAAGCAGCGCATAGCCACTCACACCCACATCAAAGGCCTTGGTCTTGAGGTCTCTCTCTCTCTCTCTCTCTCTCTCTCTCTCTCTCTATATATATATATATTTTGTTCTACACGCACTGGTAGTGCATTTCAAAACTATTTATTCCTTTTTCTAATGTAAAATTGTCTTTGATTTTAGGGTTTAGGGTCTGTTTGGTGCACTACATTTTATCAAAATTCCTCTTTGATATGCCGAAAATGTTCTGCTATTAGTACTCTGACTGATAATGCATATTTAGAATTTAGAGGGGTTGTAGCTGATGCTTCATTTTTTACTTTTGTGTTCACTGAATTCGCAATGTTGTTTACTGTAACTTTCCCTAGCAATTGTGTGTGTGTGTGTGTGTGTGTGTTTGAAATCAAGGGTCATTGCTTTATCTATATATAATATTGTATTGATAAATAAATCGACTTCTGGCTGCAAAGAAACCAACTTATAAACCGGACAAGTATAAGGGTCTATTCTTCTGGCCATTTTTTGGAAGAAAATGGCTAATTATCTATTTTTTATGTTTTAAATGAAAGAGACTAGTGTGAGTTTAACTTCGATACTGCAATGATTTTCCTTTCTCAGCATTTTATGGACTGATCTCCATCTGAATGAATTGCAATGTTATATGGGTTTTTCGGTGTCATTCTTTTTCAGGCCAATGGAAGAGCAATACCTTGGGCAGCTGGCTTTGTTGGTCAAGGGGAGGCAAGAGAAGCTGCAGGCCTTATTGTTGATATGATACGACAGAAGAAGATGGCTGGTCGGGCACTTCTGCTTGCTGGACCTCCTGGAACAGGAAAGACAGCACTGGCTCTTGGTATATCTCAGGAGCTTGGGAGTAAGGTATTCTGACCATTTTTTTCTCAGTAATCTAGTTTTTCATGTTAAACTGATTATCCTGTGTTTTGTGGGAGATTCTGATTCATATTCCATTAGGAATAGTTTTTTTTCATCATGATTTCGAACGGTTGATTGATCTTGTATGCAGGTTCCATTCTGCCCGATGGTTGGATCAGAAGTATACTCATCGGAAGTAAAGAAAACTGAGGTTCTAATGGAAAATTTTAGACGGGCTATTGGTTTGCGTATTAAGGAAAATAAAGAGGTCTATGAAGGAGAGGCAAGTTGCTAATTGATATCAAATTCTTTATCAATAATTCGGTCTGATAATGCTATTTGAGTTGGTTGGTTATGGTTCTTGATGTTTTGATATTCTCATTTTAGGTGACAGAGCTCACACCAGAAGAAACAGAGAGCGTTAGCGGTGGCTATGGTAAAAGCATTAGTCACGTCATCATTGGATTAAAAACTGTTAAAGGAACCAAGCAACTGAAGTTGGACCCCACTATTTATGATGCATTGATTAAGGAAAAGGTAAGGCCCTATTATTTATTGTGCAGAAGAGAGACTTTTGTTTCGCCATGTTGATTATATAATTTTACTTACTATTTTACACTGTATGTGAAGCTACTGATGGCAAATAGTCTAAACGATGTCCAACTCATGTTGTCATGTTAAAGGGGCTTTTATATCAGGTCATTTCTTCTTTTCATACAACTTTGTTGATACAACATGCAGTTAGCTGTTGGTGATGTTATATACATTGAAGCAAATAGTGGAGCAGTTAAAAGAGTTGGTAGAAGTGATGCTTTTGCTACAGAGTTTGATCTCGAAGCAGAAGAGTACGTACCACTTCCAAAAGGAGAGGTTCACAAAAAGAAGGAGATTGTGCAGGTTTGTTCTATGTGATCTGTGCTCTTTTAGTAAATGTTCGATGCTGATAGCATCCATTTTGTGGACGTAATCTAGGATTGATTTTTCATCAGCTTGCAGCCTTATTAGTAACTATATGGATTATTACTCAAGCTGATTGGTGAATGGTTCTGGCTGGCTGGATGCTAAATATTTTTGAAAGGAATATGCATCATCCTTGCATGATGCAGGTGTTTCCCAAATAATCCGTTTCTATGTTTTATTTTTGGGTTGATACGGGGAATTGGATTCGTGAAATACGCTGAAAATTTTATTTCCCTGCAATCGAGTAGTTGGACTTGATTGATTGGTCAATTCATCGAATTGGACGCCTAATATTTTTTTTGGAATACCATCTGAACCTACCCCCTATTGGTATCTCCTCCTAAGTCCATTAACACTACAACTTTTGATCAATTTTTCATCGTGCTTTCTTTAAATTCTATATGTCCAATATTTGTTAATAGAATTTAATTTTTGTGTACTGATAATCTGCTCTTTTCTTGATGCTCAATTTCTGTTCACTTATACAACTCCTGACAGGATGTAACACTACATGATCTGGATGCTGCAAATGCGCGGCCTCAAGGTGGGCAAGACATATTATCTCTAATGGGTCAGATGATGAAGCCAAGGAAAACAGAAATTACTGACAAGTTGCGACAAGAAATAAATAAGGTAGTCTTGTAATAAAGAAATGTTGACCCAACTTAATGTCCTTTCTGTGATAGGAGCCAAAGATATGGTTTCCATATGAGAAAGGATCATTACTAGTTTCTTAAATATGGTTGGAGAAGCCTGCTGAAAAAGTTACTAATGAAGTCAACTGATAAAAAAGTTCCAAGCCTTTGACGTATTATAAGTCAAATCAACTTCAGTTTTATCCCTACTTCCTAGTGTTCATAGTTCTTCGTATGGATTAGATTGGCAAATGTTTTGAATTCGTTGCTACTTCACTAGTCTGTCACCAGAGATTTTACCCCTGCATTTGGAATTTATTGAGGAGCGCTTTTATCGGCGGTGGAGGTGGGCAGTCTATCAAGGAAGTTTTGGAAGTGGCAGTAGTTTAGTAGCCTGGAAAGTTTTGATAGTTTGCTGAAAGTGGTTATTTGGAGGAAGGGAGCAATAGTGCGGTTGAGAGAGTTCTCTACTTATTATATGTATGGAAGCAGGGTGAGCTGGTTCATGGAGTATACTAAGTTTAAAACTTCAACTTTAATTTCTCGTTATGACTTCTTTCTTCTCTAGTCTATGGTAGGGTATTTCAAATTCCTGTAGTTAAGCGCTCAGGTTTTTTCATGCAATGAAGAATTTGAAACAAACTATTTTTTCTCCCTAATCCCTAAACTCCAAACCAATTTCTTTAAAATGAAACTTATAATTAATTGAAATAATTTACATAGGTTGCACCAGTATTACAGTTTTTTTCCTTGTAATAATATTTCTATTAGCTTTAAAGTAAAAGGGAAAGAAGTTGTTTGATACACTTAATGATTGATGACAGGTTGTTAACCGGTATATTGATGAGGGTGTAGCGGAGCTTGTACCTGGAGTTCTGTTCATTGATGAGGTTATTTTCTCATCCAAGTCAAATCCTTTATAACTATTACATTTCTCCTAATCACTTGTACTTTTAAATCATGACCGATAGGTACATATGCTGGATATGGAGTGCTTTTCATACTTGAATCGTGCTTTGGAGAGCTCGTTGTCTCCAATAGTGATATTTGCGACCAATAGAGGAATTTGCAATGTAAGGTATGAGAGTTCTCATCATACAGGCATTAGCCCATATAACTTCCGAGGTACTACCTATATGTCAGTATAAAAGGATATACCCAGGCAATGCCTATCTTTCCATGTCCAATTGTACAAGGATTTCCTAGAAACCTTCAGTATTCTGACGGTAACGTCCTTTCAGTTTGCTCACTGTAATTGTAATGTCTTGCTTTCTAACCATGAGTATGTTACTGTGCAGAGGGACTGATATGGCTAGTCCTCATGGAATACCCGTTGACTTGTTGGACCGGTTGGTGATTATCCGAACACAGACTTACGGCCTTGAAGAGATGATCAAGGTCTAGACTAATTTCATTTGCTTATTGTCTATGAAATTTCTCTTTCTACTCTTATCAAGTATCAAAACTACTAATTTTTTTTTCCTTTCGTGAAAGTGTCAAACTACTGATTACTGTAATGGTTGGTGCTTGAGCCAGATCTTAGTAATTCGTGCACAAGTGGAGGAACTGGCGATAGATGATGACAGTTTGGCTTACCTTGGAGAGATAGGACAAGAATCATCTTTAAGGTCTGGCATAAATTTTAGACGTGATAGCTTGTGAGTTCATTCCCTCTGAAGGATGCTTACTTTATTTATTGTTTCATCAGGCATGCTGTTCAGCTCTTATCACCCGCAAGCATTGTGGCGAAAATGAATGGCAGAGACAAAATCTGCAAGGTAGTTACAAATTTGACAATGTTATTATGTTCTGAAGTGAATTGTCAAAGCCTTATCATTCATGAAATTAATGCACTATTGTTTTGTATGATCCGTAGGCTGACCTAGAGGAGGTGGCTACGCTATATCTGGATGCAAAGTCTTCAGCAAAGATTCTTCAATTGCAGCAGGAAAAGTACATTACATAAGTACTGAACAGTTTCTCTAGAAGTCTTAGTGTCGTTTTCGAAGTAGCATGATTTGGTACTATCTTCACTTTCCCTGGCTTTTGTTTGAGTGAAATACAGTGGTTAAGTAAATGGTTTTGCGTTTTGTATCTTCCATCTGCGCGAGAGTTTCTTTGCAATTTTCAAAATGCAAAAACTCAGTGAAGATAGTTATAATCGAATTGTCACTTTTCTTGTTTGATCAATTATTGGGCATGGGACAGGTTTCTGTTAAGCAATTGCGCGCGCCTACTATTCCGTCTCGTACATGAAATTCTTGAATACAACGGGTGTAATACATTTCTCCCAACATTTGTTCGGACTGCATGAGGAAGTAGCTATGAAAGCTGTGTTGTGTACGACCATTTTGCAAGTATACTTCCGAAGGCGATGGGGCTGGTATTACCATTGGTGTCGAGCTTTGAGTCGATAACCATGGAAATTAGGTTCCTTGTGGTTGTGGCTTGTTGGGCTGAGCAGGCACCATAGAGTTTAACAAGTATCATATATGAACTCAAAGGGAAGTAATACCTCGTTGCGGAAAGAGTTTCTATTAACTTGATATTATCGTGGAAATATCTTACATGCCACGTAGCTTTTAATCTAAGCCGTCCATTTTATAGTTCTGGCTTGTCAGTGGCCGTGATACTTTGTGACAGAGAGATTGATGGCGGGGCTGTTGGTCTGTACTGTGGGAAAGAGGTTCGATCGATGTGGTGGTGGTCTTGAAGGGAGCGCTTGGTACGTAAACGAGACAGAATGGTACGGGATGGAATGGAGGTTGTGTGCTACGTTTGGTACGGACATGCTAAAATAGAACAAAAAGATTAAATGACCAACATACTCCTATTTTGTGTGTTGTTTAGTACAATGGGCGATTTTTTTTCTTGTTCATCTTGATCAACTCCTTCCTGGTTGTTCTCTACTTTCAGCTTTGGGACCTCCAAGTTCATCTGATCAACATGATCAACTACAAGTTTTTTGCACATTTAAGTTACAAAACTCCATTTATTTATGGATACTGGAATGTAAGCAACAAAAGGTTCTTTGTTTAAATTCTCTAATCTCCATATGCTCAACTGCTAGTATTGGAGCCGTGAACTCGTGGGAACCGGTCTGTTTCAAACGGGTCAAATTAGACCCGATTTTAGTTTAACTTTTTAAGCCCACAAATGAGGAGGCACAAGATTGCTAAGGATTGCTAATACCAAGCCTTGGACTCAAGAAAGTTGAGGTTCTAATATAAAATTAATTGGTAATATGAAGAATAATTCAACTTACTTATAAGCCTATGCAAGGTTCCTCTTCTCATCAATGTGAGACTCATTCTCAACACACTCTGTGATGAATTTTCAAGCCTAACATGTGGGCAATACAACGGGATGGCGTGAAGCGCGTGTGGCTGTTTAGCTTCACATGTGGAACATGCTCTGATACTATAAAGAAAGTTGACGTTCCACCATAAAGCCAAGTGGCAATATGAGGAGTAGCTCAACTTATTTATAAGCCAAGATCCCTCATTCCATCAATTTGAGACTCATTCTTGGTATTAGCAGTGAGGTCTTTAGTGAGAGTGAATTCCACTTAGTCTCGTTAAAATTAATCCTTTAACCAGGTCAAACAAGGGACTAGGACAACAGCTAAGCCAAACCTAGCTACCCCTAGCTAAGGAGCCCAAACAAACAGGGCCTTAGAGTGCTATAATAACTATTATTTTACATTAATTTAAATGGGAGAAGGAAAGATTTAAACCTTCAAACGTAATAAATTAAAAAGAAAGATCCCTTTTTTTTTTTTTTTAACAAAATATATTATTTATACTAAGATGAGGAGTGAGTTTAACCTTACAATAGACTAGCAATAATGTAGTTCAAATTCGCCGTTGGTGAGAATCAAACCAAAAACTTCTCACTTAAAAATAAAGAAGAATATCATTAACTTGTAATAATAAATGGCGCGAAACATTCTAAATAACTACCAGGGTCATTCACTAATGATGCTGTTTGGGCCCAAAATATCTTGGGCAGGCCGAGCAGTCATATGTGTTCGGCCCAAGGTAATAACAGATGCTATGGGCCGGATAATAAAACCCGGGCCAGCTGGCAGGGTCAGCCGAATCCTATCTCAAGAGGTCCAGATAAATAGGAAGGATTGAGGAAATCCTGGTGCGACCAGGATTCTCGACCAGCAAGAAATAAAGCCTCAAAGGGAGGAAGATTCAGAATCCCAGTGGGAGTAGGTTTGTTCGAACCAGAATCGAAATGAGACAAGGACTCCCAATCCAAATCAGAGGAGGTTTCAAGGAATGGGGTACTATAAATACACGAGATCATGCAACATTCAGAGGACCTTCAACTCAGCATACAATTGCCCTGCGCAAAACCTCTCAATCACCTTGAGATTTTTCCTTTTCTTTTTCCTGCCGACACACCTTCAGTTTGGATAAACAGCACTGTGGAAGCAACCGGCGAGCACCTTCAGTTTGGATAAACAGCACTGCTGCCGCAGAATCAGCCGACCAAGAAGCATCTTCAGTTTGGATAAACAGCACTGCGTCGAGGCCGACCGATTATCTATCCAAGTCTCGGTCGAGGAAGGTTTTCGAACCTTTGTTGGCAGAGGTCACCTTACTAAGCTTTCTCGGCATAGTTAGGTGTTACGAATTACATTGCTCGGCGTACTGGTTGCCGAGTGGTTTTATGATTGGATACTCACAGGTGAGTTTCAGGGTTCGGCATTCCGACGACCGAACTACGTTTACCATCAAGACATATATCACGTTCGAGTACCTGTGCCCATACACCTTGGTCTCGATTCGACGTGCTTATACTCTCACGAATATAATCACAGTGACCGAATCGGGCTCGGACGATTTGTGAACTCCGCAGAAGTAGCAGCCTTGTCTTCAGGCTGTAGAACCCAGAGACCGAGAGTGTTCCTTCCTCGGTCGCAATCGCAAGTTAAAAGAAGTCAGCAACGCACTCAAAGCTACATCAACAGATTTTACTCCTCGGCCAGGCTCGGCCGACGAGTTGGCACGCCCCGCATTCGACCGAAGGACGTAGTTAGCTTATTAGTTACTCGGCCTGCGCGCCACGTAGGTTTTGTAATTTTTAGGATCAACATTTTGGCACGCCCGGTGGGATCATTGTGCTAAACCTTCGGAGTTCATGACCATTGAGACACGGTCTACGAAGCAGAAAACAACCATGGGAAAGTCAACAACTGACTTGCCAGTGCAAGGCCTTGGGCAGGATTTGCATTCTACAAAAAATCCGATCATAATTGCGCCGCCCGAGGCCACTAGTATGACACGCCGGGAGAGTGAAGTCTGTCTCGGCGGACAACCTTACAACCCCACAGTCCCGAATCAAACAGCTGGAATGTTCATGGAAGGGATTGTAGAAGATTGTGATGACGATGGTGGAGAAGGTTCCGATCCACCAACTAGGACATTCCTTCGGAGACGACTGGATGAACAATATCGTCAGGTCGAGCAGTCGATTGGTCAGAAGATGAATGATTTGCTAGACGCAATACGTAGTAATAGCGATACACAGACCAGAATGCTTGAACTACTAGTCAGTAAAGCTTTCGAAGATGGCCAGGTCGGCCAACCGCGGCAGCTCCCGACGAATGTGCCCATACCAGCCGAGAGAGGGTCCGCTCGGCCACAACCAGTCCCCTTAGAAAGAAGAGGACCAGGGAATAGAGCCGAGGGACCAAGCCAGGGAGAAGAAGTCGCCTCCATAAACGTGACCGAAGTCCAGAGAATGATTGATTCGGCCCTAAAAAAAGGGCCGAAGTTTCCAAAATTCATTCACCCGTACCCGGCTTATGTGGAAAGGTTTGAATACCCACGAGGATTTAAGATCCCCGATTTCAGCCTCTTCGCCGGGGAATCATCATTATCCTCACTAGAACATGTGGCTCGGTTCACAGCGCAGTGTGGGGACGTCAATAGTGATTTTTACAAACTACGACTGTTTAACTTTTCACTGACAGGCTCAGCTTTCGCCTGGTACATTAATCTTCCACCCAACTCCGTGCAGAGTTGGGAAGAGTTGGTCGAAAAGTTCCATGAACAATTTTATCGGCCAGGGATGGAGATGTCCGTATCCTCCTTGGCCAGGATGGCTCAAGCATCTGATGAATCTCCAATGGAATACCTAACAAGGTTTAAATCGGCCAGGAATTGGTGCCGAGTGCCACTCCCCGAAGTCGAATTCGTCAGGATCGCCCTCAACGGATTAGACGTGGAATACAAAAAGAAGTTTCTGGGGGCAAATATTCGAGATATGTACGAACTTGCTCAACACGTCGAACAATATGAGTATCTGCTCCGAGAAGAGAAGATATCAAAGTCACCATCCCGGGGGACGTTGTATAAGAACCCCACAGTGAGCTATGCATCGGCCGAAAGTGAAGACCCTCAATACGCTAGCGTGGATGCAGCCGAGATAATAATAGACAAACCCTATGTTTGCAAGGCTTTGGCACAAGTAAATACCAAAGACGCCAAAACACGTTTGACCGCCGAGGAAACGGCTAAGTCATCAAAAGTATACACTTTTGATATCACCAAAGCTGACGCAATTTTCGATCAATTATTGGCAGCAAAAATCATCAAGCTTCGGCCGGGGCATACTATCCCTAAGGCCGATGAATTAAAAGGAAAGATATACTGCAAATATCATAATTCTAATAAGCATGCAACCAATAATTGTGTTGTGTTCCGGGACACAATTCAAAGCTGGATTGAAAAAGGAAAGTTGAAATTTCCGGAAAAGATGGCGGTCGACGTTAATCCTTTCCCTTCAACAACGATTGGTATGGTGGATGCTCACCTTCCCAAAAACAAAGGGAAGGCCGAATATGTCCCGGTGCAGCATATCCGTCGACCAAATGGTCAAACAAGACTAAAGCTTGATATCTTTTCAAATGCACCACCAACGGAACAATCGGCGCAACCCGCCGATGAGCCGATGACAAGGTCAAAATCCGACGGAACTTGTGGATCGAAGGTGTTATGTGACCATTGTAAAACACCAGTAGAGCCTGGAAGGAAGATATCTTCAACACCACCTGCGGCCCCTACAACATCGTCGACAGGGTTAAGTCCACGGCATCAAGTGTTTGATCGACTCGGCCCACAAGTACGGCCGAAAGACCAGACCTCGGTCAGGCAGCGTCTGGATTTCGACGCACCTTTCTACAATGAGGATTATTACTCGCGCAATGTTAATAGTTCGGCCTCACCGGCCAATCGCAAAACTTTCAAACCACCAAGGACATCGGATCAACGCTGGTACAGTTACAATTCTCCGACTGGTTTGTATACGGCACTGTCCAAATCCCAAAAACGTCGTCGTCAACGGATAGATTGCATGGCTCGGCGACGAGGAGCGCAGGCCAGCCCGGCCAATCAATGGCAACCAAAACAGGCCGTGGAAGATAGTAGCGAACGGCCAACCCCGACTATCATGACCGAGTTAGCCGAAGGGAAGAAAGTAGCGGAGGCTGATTTCGAAACCACCATTGAGGAGGCTGAGAAACGTATTAAGATCCTTCTCCGGCCTGGGGAAACGAGAGCTCGTCTAGAGTACTTTACAAAAGAGGCCAAAAGGAAACTTTCTCCGTTACCACCGCGCGAGCCGCTTATCAAAATACGGCGCAACTTACACCCTCCGTTCCTCGGTGCATCCATGGAATACATGCGAGAATTTCATAAGAAGTACTCCGCAAATGACTTGTACGGACTCCCCAAGGCATGTCAGGAAGCCCTCGACTTGGCGCTAACTTGCCCTGATGCCGAGCAAATTATCCAGAAAACTTCTGATCCAGCCATTAAAGCTAGGTTTCAACATATCCGGGAGGCTCGGGTCCTTGGTTTTGAGGTCGATCCTTATACAGATATCGACGCCGCCGAATTACCCTTTTCGCTCGAAGACCTTCAGCACTTACGATATCATTTCGAAGTCTTCTCGGCTGTATCGCTCTTCGGCCTCACGGCCGACGAGGAAAAACGGATAGCACGATTGGATACCTATTTAGACACAAGAAACGCCCGTATTGCATATGAAGAACGAGCCCGTGTAACAAAGGACCAACGAAAATCTTCGGCAGTACACATCGCCGAAGGAAATGGCTCACCCGCACTCGATTTGGTTCCCACGTCTCGGATACCGGCTTTTACCGAGGAACTCAAAAGTTTGATCGAAGATTTTCCGACGACTGCTACAGAGGATAGTTCTCCGGAAGACGACGACCATGACCCCATGGGCCCTTCGGTCCTCGAACATATGGAGATCAGTATGGTCCACGTCCTACCGGCTGAATTCCAACCGAGTACCCACCAGTCAAGTTTCTTGGACGGGGACGTAGTTGCCGAGGAAGCAACACAAGTAGACTTCGTCGCAAACGACGACGATAGAGAAAACCAGAGCGGGGACAACCTTAAAGCCGTTTTGGCCGAGCTATTTCCCCGCTCCCCCTCGGTTAATCTCCAACACCTGAAGCCGTTGTACGTCACGGCTCACATCGAAGGATTTCCCATTTCTAAAGTGTTTGTCGACTGTGGAGCCACAGTCAACATTATGCCGATATCCGTCATGAAGGCTTTACGTCGTTCTGATAATGAACTCATTCCATCAGGAATCACTATGAGCAGCTTTGTTGGTGACAAATCTCAGACCAAAGGGGTGCTCCCGTTGGAAGTTAGCATTGCCGGCCGTCAACACATGACGGCATTCTTTATCATTGATTCCAAGACCGATTATAACGCATTACTTGGCTGCGACTGGATCCACCAAACCAGTTGCATTCCTTCCTCACTATACCAAGTCCTCATCTTTTGGGATGGCAAATCGGTCGTAGTCCACCCAGCCGATAACCAACCATTTGAAACCAACATGATTCAGGCTCGCTATTATGATGATCACGTCGGCTACATCACCCTCCAAGGCCTTAACGAGGATGGGCGGCCGACGAGAATTTCGGTACAAAAAGTGATTGAGGTCGGCGCCGAGACTGTCCAACAGGATTCGGCGAGACTTGGCTTGGCGAACTTGGTCATCAGTGCCGATGATTGAGCACACCACGCAAGAACGGCGTCAGGCCGCGGTTTCGTCTACAATGGAACGTCTGCTGGCCCATTGGTACGCCATTACCAAGCAACCACATTCTGGCATCAATTTGATCGAATTTCTGGCCGAAGCAGATAACGGCCCCGTTCTATCGTTCGATAAAGTTCAAGCTGCGCCGGCCGAACTCGAAGACCATCGACCTCAAGTCAAGGACCCGTTAGAGGAAGTTAACGTAGGCACGGCCGAGGATCCTCGAACATTATTTATTGGTGCGTTACTCCCACCGTCCATGAAGGTCGAACTCCGTAAGCTACTCCATGAGTTTAAAGATTGCTTTGCGTGGAGTTATCATGAAATGCCTGGCCTCGACCGAAACCTTGTAGAACATGAGCTACGCATCAAGGAGGGGTGTAAGCCTTTTCGACAACCTCCTCGCCGATTTTCAAACGAAGTACAACTCGGCATTAAGGAAGAATTAGTTCGGCTTCTGAAAGCCGGGTTTATTAGGACCGCTCGGTATGTCGAATGGTTGGCCAATATCGTCCCCGTTTTAAAGAAAAACGGTGCCCTTCGCATTTGCATCGATTTCCGTAATCTAAATCTGGCTACTCCCAAGGATGAATATACGATGCCGATTTCAGATTTATTAATTGATGCCGCAGCTAATCATGAACTGCTATCTTTTATGGACGGTCATGCGGGTTACAACCAGATTTTCATCGCCGAAGCTGACGTCCACAAGACGGCTTTCCGTTGCCCGGGGGCACTTGGTACTTACGAATGGGTAGTCATGCCTTTCGGCCTCAAGAATGCCGGCGCCACATACCAACGAGCCATGAATATGATCTTCCACGACTTAATCGGTATAATCGTCGAAGTTTATATCGATGATGTGGTCGTAAAATCCAAACGTCGTCAAACACACCTGGACGACCTAAGGCAAGCGTTCCTTCGCATGCGCAAAAACAACCTCAAGATGAACCCGGCCAAGTGTGCTTTCGGTGTTTCGGCCGGTAATTTCCTAGGATTTTTGGTACATCATCGTGGCATCGAGGTCGATGAAAATAAAGCCCGCGCCATCATCAGCGCCCCACCTCCGACGACAAAGAAACAGCTCCAGTTGTTACTCGGGCAGATAAATTTCCTCCGGCGTTTCATCGCCAATTCGGCCGGTAAAATGAAGGCATTCTCTACGCTCCTTAAACTGAAGGAGACCGACCGATTTGAATGGCGCGAAGAGCATCAAGCTGCATTTACGCAGATCAAGGTGGCCCTTTCCACCCCACCAGTGCTCGTTCCACCTTGTCGCAACAAACCCCTCAAATTGTACATTTCGGCAGCTGTTGAATCCATTGGGTGCCTACTCGCACAAGATAACAACGTCGGCCGCGAACAAGCTATCTTTTACCTTAGCCGCCACCTGAATTCACCAGAACTTAATTATTCCCCTGTCGAAAAACTTTGCTTAGCGTTGTTTTTCGCCGCATCCAAGCTTCGGCATTACATGCTCCCCACAGTTACGCAAGTCATCGCACAAACCGACGTAATTCGTTACATGCTGACTCGGCCTATGGTCAAAGGCCGAATTGGGAAATGGACACTCGCTTTATCCGAGTTCAGCCTTCAGTATGTACCCCAAAAGGCCGTCAAGGGACAAGCCCTCGCCGACTTCCTGGCACAACACCCATCCCCTTATGGTTTTGAGGGGGGCGAGGTCGACATCGGTTTCGTCACCACACGCGATAACCATTGGACTATGCATTTTGATGGTTCCAGTACTTCGACCTCGGCAGGTGTCGGCATCGCAATTCAGTCGCCTGACCACTGCCGATGGTGTTTTTCTCTCAAGTTAGATTTCAGCTGCACCAATAATCAGGCCGAGTATGAAGCCCTCATTATCGGCCTCCATGTTTTACACGATCTACGGGCCCCCCGCGTTCTCGTCCTTGGTGATTCCGAACTTGTGATTAACCAACTGAACGGCGTGTTTCGTTGCATGAGTTGTACTTTAGCTCCCTATCACATGGTCACCACTTACCTGGCCGAGTCGTTCGACCAAATCACATTTGAACACATTTCACGTATCCACAATACTGACGCCGACGAACTCGCCCAGATCGCCTCCGGAGCACAACTCATGGGGGGCAAACTAAGTCAAATTATGGAAATTGCAAACACGGGTCAACGCTCGTACCCCGTTTTGATTAATCAGCAAACTCTCCAACGCACGCACGTAATACGTACAAGGGTGATGTCGCTCCCATCCCTGTTAGAACGAAGAGATCCCATAGAAGTATGAGCCGTCGAAGTAGAACCGGATGATTGGAGAAAGACGATGTTACGGTACCTCAATAACCCCAATGGGAAACACGACCGAAGAACGAAGGTGCTCGCGACGAATTACGTGTCGTATCAAAATGAATTATATCGCAAGGGCGAAGATGGTTTACTACTATTGTGCCTCGGCCCACACGAGGCTGCCCAAGTAATGGCCGAGGTACATGAAGGAATTTGCGGAGCGCACCAATCTGGACGAAAGATGCGTTGGTTGCTCCGACGACATGGTTATTTTTGGCCCAATATATTAAAGGATTGCATCGAATATGCGCGGAGATGCGTATCATGCCAGATTCATGGACCCGTTCAGAGAGCCCCGGCCGAATTGCTACACTCGGTTACTAAGCCATGGCCGTTCAGGGGTTGGGCAATGGATGTAATTGGCAAAATTACGCCATCATCGGGGGCAGCGAAACACGCATGGATAATTGTAGCAACTGACTATTTCACTAAGTGGGTCGAGGCAAGGTCATACGCCGAATTAACGGCTAAAGAGGTATGCAACTTCGTAGAGGAGAATATTGTGACCAGATTCGGCGTGCCAGAAACGATCATAACTGATAATGGCACTATTTTTACGGCCGATAGGTTTAGGGAATACGCGGCAAGATTGAATATCCGACTCGAGCAATCTACGCCTTACTACCCACAGGCAAACGGACAGGCCGAGGCAAGCAACAAAGTGTTGATCGGCATCCTTGAAAAAATGGTAAAAGAGAAGCCTGGTTTGTGGCATTTGAAATTAAGTGAAGCATTATGGGCATACCGAACTTCACCCCGGTCGGCCACTGGAACCACTCCTTACGCGTTAACTTATGGACACGACGCCGTGTTACCGGTCGAATTGAGTATAAGTTCGTTGCGAATAATCGAGCAGAGTGATTTGTACAGTATTGAATATAGTCAAGCGATGCGACAAGAGTTAGAAGACTTAGAAGAAAGTCGAATCGATGCAGTTAACTTGTTAATAGCACAAAAGAAAATTGCCGAGCGAGCGTATAATCAGCGTGTAAGGCAAAAAAACGTTTGGCGAAGGAGAATTGGTTTGGCAAACTGTGTTGCCCGTCGGGATTAAAGATCCCAGGTTTGGTAAGTGGTCGCCGAATTGGGAAGGGCCATTCATCGTTCACAAAGTACTCGGCAAGGGGGCATATCATCTAAGAGATCGGACGGGTTCAGTTCATAAATTGCCGATTAATGGAAAGTTTTTAAAGAAGTACTACCCAATTACATGGGAAATGCAAGAGTAAGACCATTATACTGATAGCAAAATAACCATTGTATTGATAACAAAAGATTCATTACAAGAGAACAAATACAATGATTAAATTCCTAAGGGGTCGAAGGGAGGAAGGTCTCGAGGGCAGCTTTTAGCTCTGGCCACTTGGCTTCGCTCAAAATTATCTCAGCCTGCCGGGTCTTCTTGTTGCATTGCAGTTGCTGGATACGCCGTGCACCGGCAGCGAAGGCCGTTAGCCGAGTCTTGTTGGCCTCAAAGTCCTTCTCAAGCTCAGAAGCAGCGGCCGACCTTTGCCGTTGAAGGTCAGAAATCTGACGTTGGAGGTCAGAGTTCTGGCGATCGAACTCGGACAGCTTGGCTTTCTTCGCCTTGAGTGCCTCCATCTCCACTCGGCCGGCCTCATGCGCGACCTTGGCCACCTTCAAGTCGTCATCGGCCTGCAAGGCTCGCTCGAAGACAAGAAAGTGTTGCCGAGTTCGCTCCAAGAGGTCGGTAAGGAAAGAGATACCCTCCGGGCTCAGATGACCACCGCTGGCGAGGTCATTGAGACACTCTCCAACGGAGTCAAGGCCTTTGCACCGGAGAGCTTGAGAAGCAGTCAGAGACAAGACTTCGTGCAGCTTCACGAAGACTTCGGCGGGCGTGGCTCCCACCGATTCGGCCGGAGCAGCAGAGGAGCCGGCCTCACCGGTCGTGCTCTGGAGTAGAGCGTCAAGCTCCATTTCCCACGACGGCTGCACATAAGAGGAAAATTTGGTGAAGAACAGTAAAGACGTGATGTAGTGCATAAAGGAAAAAGGAGAATGTTTTAGACCTGCCGAGAGGAGACTTCGGCCATGCCCTCTGGGTCATTGCTCGAACCCAGGAAACTTAATGGCCGAGCCCAGTGCCTCAGACCGCTACGCAATTCACGCGGCCGATGGAGGTCATCTACATTTGATGGCCACGATGGCGGCCAGGAAATATAAACAACGCCCCTCGGCGCATAAAATTGCCGGTGAAATGAATGTTCGGGCACCTGACATTTAATGGTCTTAAAAACATGTATCAAAAGAGAATCAACACAAAAGAAGAAAGACTTACAAAGGCCGAAGAGACTTCCTGCGGAGGAATGGGGAGATCTGCATCCTGCGGATGAATCGGCGACTCGGCCGTGGCCTCAGGGTCGGCCATGGGTCTCTTGCCACGATCCGCCACTGGAGGAGTCGGTCGAGCGGCCGCCTCGACAACCGGAGAAGGACAGACGGGAGGAGAGCTGACTGGTCGGCGACGGCGTTCTAGGGGGACCTCTTCGCTCTCGCTCTCGACATCCTGGACAAAAAGAGATTATTTTACGACCAAGAAACCTGAAGGAACAAGAGTAGAAGCAGAATTATACCTCCAAAACGACCGTTGGAGTCGGGGGTGTTTCGGCAGGAGCAGCCGATTTCCCCATTTCGGGCGCCACGACCGGCTCTGAAGTATGAGCGGATGCGGGTGCGACGATTGGATCGGCCTGGGAGACGGCTGGAGGATTCGAGGTCGGAGGTGCCTGGGCAGCCGGCACAGATGGAGAGCCGGCAGGAGCGGGCGTCCCAGTAATGTCACTAGGGACGACATGAATCTCCCGGTCGCCCTTCTTCGCCAATTTCTTGACGCGCTTAGAAGGACGAGGGGCCTCTTCCGCCGGCTCGGCCCCTTGGTGGGGGCGTTTGGCAGAGATCGACCGCTCGGTGACAAGGGTCCTCTTCATAGGCGCTTTCTTCGCCTTTGCCACCGCGGCGACCACCTCCACCGTCCTCGGCACGCGAACCCCTGAAAAGCGAAGTAATTAGCAACGAGGATCAAGTTGTAAAACAGAGGAGGAAAGAAGAACGGAAAGACTACCTTGGGTCGACTCCTTAGGCTGTGTCGAGGATGTTGACCTAGGGCGGTCGCCGAAGATCTTCTTCGCCAGATCTTCGGCCGGGGTGCCGAAGAAGTTGCCGGTATACTCCTCCCACCAGTCCCCGAAGGTATCAGTTCCCAGAGATTCAGGGACCGCCGGCCGAATCCTGAATTTCCTGCACTTCTCTTGGAACTCCTGGTCGGACGTCTTGCACTCCCTCTCAGAGGAACCGGTAAGACGCCCCCGACTTAGGAGTGACCGAGAAGCGAGCAGGGGGACGGGGCTGCCTTGAATATAGCCGAGCTGCCGGGCGACAAAATGGGGGTGGTAGACCTCCCAGCCAGCTCGGCGGGCATCGCAACCCAGTGGAAGGTCGCGAGCCAAAACAAACGACCCCTAGCGCTGACGAATGTCCGCATCCTCGGACGCGGCCCACGCGGCCGTAGGAAGCTTGAGCGAGGAAGGGTACTCCTGGCGCCGGCACACCAGGAACTCGTCATCCGAGAGGACATCTAGGCTGAGGAAGTGTTTGAAAACCTCGTCGGCCCGGTGAGGTGGTGCCGGTCGAGATGCCAGTTGAAGACCGAGGGCGGCTGTTCGCTGGAAGGCAGGGACCTCCGGTCGAAGAGTAGAGAAGTAAACCTGCAACCAGAGTTGGAACACCCAGAGGGGTCCGTTCTGATGCGGGTCGATCTTGCCAATGGTCGCCTCGGCCAGGCAACGGTAGAGATTGGCGAGGATGGCTGGACTGAGCGCCAGCAAGCGACCATTAGCCAGTGCCTGGGCCACCGGCATGTTCTCCACCAGGCATTTGTTCGACCGAGTACAACAAATGAATTTGTTGTATCAGTAGAAGAGGAAGGCCTCGTGCTCTCCCTTCCTAAGGCTTTCCTCGCCTCGGCCGGCGAAATGAAGAATGAGAGTGTTATAGTTGAAGAAGTTCTTGTGGAGCTTTTGAACTTCTTCCCTTGAGGGCTCCCGATCACCCCGGCTTAGCGTCTCGACAGCCCTTTCGTCGAATAGTGCCTTCAGGTCGAGAGGAGAAGGGTATCCGGAAAGGGCGGCGTCAATAGGAAGGCCGATCGAGGAAGTCCCAAGGATGGCCGAGACATCGAGGATGGTGGGGCCGAGAGGGCCGAAAGGCAGGACCATGGTGTTGGTGGCCGAACACCATAAACTCAGGGCCGCCATGAGCAGCTCCTTATCCATGGCAATTTCCATGGTTGACAGAATAATGGCATCATAGATGCCGAGAGCCTTCCACTCCTTGGAGAAGATGGAGCTCATTCGGTCGACCCAGGCGGCCCAGGCCGTGGTGGTCGAGGGCCAAGCTCCTTGAGGACGGGCCAAGCACCATTTCGACCAGTCAAACCCTTGAAGAAGGGGGGTTAGACATTGCTCCTTGAGCAAGTTGGTGACAGACGACGGCACTGCGTCTTTGAAGAGGGGACCCAGAATCTGGTGGGTGGTGGCCATATCCTCTTGAAATCGCAGCGTCTTGACGGCGCTGCGATCGATGAATGACTTGCACTTATTGATCTCATCGGAAAGCTTCGAAATGAAGGAGGCCATTTGCAGAAGGAAGAACTGAAAAATTGCAGAAGGTCTGGAAGGTTTGATTTGAGCAAACAAAGATGAGAAATTAGAGATTCTGGAGTTTCTGAGGGCGTAAGAGGCGAATGGCAGAAATGTGGGTATTTATAGGCTTTTCAGAATGAATATCAAACGTCTGGAATTCAAAAGCGCTGGTTCAGATTGGGGGGAAATGTAACCGGGAAAGTCTGCAATCATTTCGGATATTTTGGGAACCTGCGAAAATGGGATCGAGGAGTCGAAAATCCAGGACGCACGATGGCGTGTGGCGACAGGTTCAATGCATTTAATAAGGATGAGACGGTTCAATTAGTGCACGGTTTCGAGGCCCATGAGTGAAGCTTTTAAGAACGGCGGAGAATCGACACGTGGCCACGCGTTGGGGGCGACGAGGAAAGTGCAATCATGTCTTATAAATATGCAGGAACAATGATCATTAAGGGAGTAAAGTTAAAGAAACAATAAATGTCTTCGCTTCTTCAAGGTCGAGGCCCGACCAAGAGGTGACAGTCGGCGACCTCAGAAGCGAGGGGGCAATGTTTGGGCCCAAAATATCTTGGGCAGGCCGAGCAGTCATATGTGTTCGGCCCAAGGTAATAACAGATGCTATGGGCCGGATAATAAAACCCGGGCCAGCTGGCAGGGTCAGCCGAATCCTATCTCAAGAGGTCCAGATAAATAGGAAGGATTGAGGAAATCCTGGTGCGACCAGGATTCTCGACCAGCAAGAAATAAAGCCTCAAAGGGAGGAAGATTCAGAATCCCAGTGGGAGTAGGTTTGTTCGAACCAGAATCGAAATGAGACAAGGACTCCCAATCCAAATCAGAGGAGGTTTCAAGGAATGGGGTACTATAAATACACGAGATCATGCAACATTCAGAGGACCTTCAACTCAGCATACAATTGCCCTGCGCAAAACCTCTCAATCACCTTGAGATTTTTCCTTTTCTTTTTCCTGCCGACACACCTTCAGTTTGGATAAACAGCACTGTGGAAGCAACCGGCGAGCACCTTCAGTTTGGATAAACAGCACTGCTGCCGCAGAATCAGCCGACCAAGAAGCATCTTCAGTTTGGATAAACAGCACTGCGTCGAGGCCGACCGATTATCTATCCAAGTCTCGGTCGAGGAAGGTTTTCGAACCTTTGTTGGCAGAGGTCACCTTACTAAGCTTTCTCGGCATAGTTAGGTGTTACGAATTACATTGCTCGGCGTACTGGTTGCCGAGTGGTTTTATGATTGGATACTCACAGGTGAGTTTCAGGGTTCGGCATTCCGACGGCCGAACTACGTTTACCATCAAGACATATATCACGTTCGAGTACCTGTGCCCATACACCTTGGTCTCGATTCGACGTGCTTATACTCTCACGAATATAATCACAGTGACCGAATCGGGCTCGGACGATTTGTGAACTCCGCAGAAGTAGCAGCCTTGTCTTCAGGCTGTAGAACCCAGAGACCGAGAGTGTTCCTTCCTCGGTCGCAATCGCAAGTTAAAAGAAGTCAGCAACGCGCTCAAAGCTACATCAACAGATTTTACTCCTTGGCCAGGCTCGGCCGACGAGTTGGCACGCCCCGCATTCGACCGAAGGACGTAGTTAGCTTATTAGTTACTCGGCCTGCGCGCCACGTAGGTTTTGTAATTTTTAGGATCAACAGATGCACTCGCCCTTCTTTTGAGAGAAACATTTAGAAGACAAAAAGGTCCTTATCATATATATTAGGAGATTAATACATAAGGCAAGCACTGCTCTTATTAATCTTTTAATTAAGTGTTTTCTTTTTTTGTCGAATTTTGACTTGTGTTTGTGAATTGTTGTAATGGGTTCCTCTTATTTTTTTATGATTGAGTATGAAAGTTTTGCATTAGAGTTGTGTTGGTAGTTCTGTTTGTGCAGGTCTTAAATCTCTTTATACGTTGTGCTTTTAGGTTGTGCCCAGTTTGTATCGTTATTTCTGACTCATTGACGAAAAACTGATTCAATCAGGAATATGTTGATGGAAATTTGTGTTCTTATGTTCTTTTGTATCCTCTAAACAAAATTTTTGTTCATGGTATTGGGTTGGCTAATCTTGTATGGTATATATTTGCAGAAATATATGTAGTGGCTCTGTTTAGCAGGTTCTTAATCTATCATGTGTTTATCTTTTCTCAAAGGAGCCCCCCTTAATATAATTTTTCAAGAGTTATATTCACTTTTCTTGATTGAGATCAAATGTATATTTTTACCTATACAAGTACAAGATTTTTTTTTCTTGATCCATATGCTTATGTCCATCTAGATAGAGAGAGGCAACAATTGCTGAGGTTCAAGCATTAGGGGCGGTAGTTCACTCTCAAGGTCCTTTGTTTGGAGGTGTTCAAAGAAATGTGAAGTCTTCAAGTGACAATGTCGTTGTTTGTCGAAGGTCTCTGGATAGTTTGGTATTTCTTTGTATATCTCATTGTTTTGTTGTTAGCTTTAGTTTAGTGTACAGTTGTAATGTTTGAATCTATGATTTTTTATTTAGGCCTCGTTTGGCAGCTCGAACTGTACTGACTATTTCTGTCAGATAGGATAAATAGCCACCGGATAGTACTGACTAAATTAGTTGGGTGTTTGGTGCAGTATCAGACTAGTGATCAGACTAGTGATCGTATTATTTATACTGTGTTTGGTATTATACTAGATAGGAGGAATCAAATTTAAAAAAAAAAAATTTAAAAAAAAGTGAAATCATTTTTTTGTTCCCAGATCTCTTCGCACCCCCCAAACACCCTCCCTCTCTCTCCCTTCTTCCCCGACTGCAGAAGAATCCCAAATAATTGTTCTCCAGCTCTCTCCGCCACACCCCCCAAACTCCCTCCCTTTCTCTCCCATATTCTTCTTCCCCGACTAAATAATCCGGGCGTTTTGGTTGGTTTTATTAAGCGGGTGTATATCGTGTTATCTTATCCGATCGGTTAAATTAATCCTAATCCGGCGCTTATTTAGTACGAGTGAAGGCCAAACACCCGAGTCCGTATAACTAATCCTATCCGATCCTTTATTCGATTTGTCAAACAGGGTCTTAATTGTTATATTATAGTAAATGTGTAATTTTGTTTGTAAATATTATATAATACATTTATTAAACAATATTTTATTTTATTTTTAGAAATTTTTTTATAACAGGCATTAGCCGTGACCAATTTGTAATCCACAACAGTTATAGTGTACGTAGTGTTAGATCTTAATATACAACGGCACAATCTGTGGTTATATTACAATTGACAAGGGGCACAATCTGGGTTTTTCATCATCATCATCATCATCTCTTAGACTATCTGAACAAGATGAATGACCAGAACGCCATAAAAATAGTAACCCCAGTGGCAATGCAGATCATGTCCAAAGCCTTCTCTCTCCTCTCCCTTCTCTTTTTCCTCTCTCTCTTCATCTCCAAGTACTCCTCCAACCTCGCCTTCCCCTTTATCTCCTTCCTCCTCTTCCCTCCTTCGATCGACGTCTGCAATATTACCAAGCTCTCCCTCCCGTTCAAATGATTCCCCTCCATGGCCTCCACATGCATGCTCACCTCCCTCACGTGCAGCTCCCCACCTTCGGTCCCCTTGCACGTGACCACTGCACCGCACTGCACATACTCACCCTTCTTCTCCCCCACCAATATCGTCGCGAACCGCAGGTGTATTTCCCCCGTCAGCCTGTGCTTCTGCACCGTCACCGGCCTTCGGCTCGACAAATTCGCCGCCCGTTTCCGGGTCGGATCGATCACGATCCAGCTCAAACTCAAGTTCTCCTCCAAGTGCTTCAATGACTTTTGGCCTTCTCCGGCATGTCGGATTGGTGTCCGAAAGGTTTCTTTCGGGTCAAGCAAGTCCACCCGGAAGGGCGAGCAGAGGAACCACTCGGATTCGGTCTCTGATGCCTGAACCTTAGAGAAAATGAGCTGGCCTTTGTAGAAAATATCGACGGCCGAGATTAACTCCGCGGTGGGAGACGAAGGGCTGAGAGCGAATTGGGAGGGGGAGTGGTCGAGGAGCGGGAAAGAGTCGGAGAAGAAAGAGCGGTGACCGGCTGGGAAAGTGGAAATGAGGTCGTTAACACGTGGATCGGTGGTTGAAGGCCACATGGCGGTGCTGATGTCCCGCCAGAGTTTTTCTTCGGCGGAGAAAGCGCGTAGTTCGGACGATGCGCAGGCCACAGCGGCCAAGGTCTGGCCGTCGAGGCAGGTGAGGATGTGGGCCGTGATGATGTCGGGATGGACGGCATAGATTGAAGCTCTGTCGCCCTTGTCGACGGCCGGTGTGGTTGAAGCAGCAGAGAAGCACATTGTGAAATAAACAACGATGAGTTGAGGTTTTCTTGAGTTGTGTTGAGTGGTGACAAGGAAGGGTGTGGAGGGGCAGGTTTTATGGTGAGGAGCCTGAGGGGAGTAAACCAAAGCTGAATGGTCAAACAACGTTTCAAGGTTTATGAATCTGAATTAAACTAGTTGCAGTGAAGGTACGGGCAAACCTCCTCTTTGATTAACTAGATTTGTGTCATTTAGTACTTGGAACTTGGAACACAAGCGTGTTTCATACCTTCTTTTCTTTCATTTTTTAAATTTATTTTAGCGTTTAAGAATTAAATATAATCTGTGTTTCTCTTGGTTTCCTTTTTATTTAGGTTGGTTGATTATTGTAATGTTTTTGGTGGGGATTGGGGGAGTTTTTGGTTTCACCTATTCTTTGTGACCTCTTTGGCAATTATTTCTAAATTATTTACGTAGCATGTTGTTAATAGTTGTGGGTATATTCTAGTTTTGTGTTTGGTTTCAACTACAAAAAGAGCTGTCAATATATGCCGTACCGTTCTATTTTGGCAGCTCTATTTTGGCTACAAACAGCCGTACCGTTATCATCTTATCACAATTTTGAGGACACAAGTGGTAACAACGTACGGCTAGTTGACAGCTCTATTTTGGTTGTGTTTACATTAGAAATACGATTGAGACTTGAGACCATATTAATTAGGGATTTAATTATACCGTTATCATCTTATCACAATTTTGAGGACACAAGTGGTAACAACGTACGGCTAGTTGACAGCTCTATTTTGGTTGTGTTTACTTGACTATTAGATTCAGCAGTCAAACTTGCTCAAATAATTAACACTGCAGATTGTGTGCCCTTCTGTTTGGATGCCCTTCTCATCCCTTCCTATTTTGTGCGGTTACGATTAATAAGACAAAAGCAATAAAAATATAAAATGAAAAAGGATAGAAAAGGCACCCAAACACGAGGGCAGACAATCTGCCTTCATACTTTAATTATACGTGGGCGGCAGTGATGCCTTTCTGACTTTCTCTTAAGCGACTATGTCAACACATTTCTCTTATCCGGTACGTGGGGAGGTGGAGGGAATGTTCGCCACTCAGCTCAACCAACCCCATAAAGCTAGGTTGCAAGGACATGAACACCGGCACGGGTACGACGAGAGCGACACGACCACATGGTGACATGAAAAACTTAAAAAGAAAGATACTAACACAGTTAGAACCCAAGGATTAAAATATAAAAAATATTATATATATAAAAAGAATACTTCGAATTCGAGTGCATAATATAACAAAGTATTGAAGTTTATGAAATTCATTCATCATACATAATAATTAAAACACAAACATAATAATTAAGACAACAAATGATTTGAGTCTTAATGATCTTCAAGTCTCTTTCTATTTCCTCTTGAACTTCAATTTTGTCATTAGTAAAGATCACTGCCTCTAGTTTCGGTTCATCAAGAAAGGTTTGTGATTTCGAGAGAAAGAGGACTGAAGAGATGACTTGAGAGAAGACTGAATAGGATTGGAATAAGGACTTGGGAGTAGAGACGCCGCGAAGGAATAGAGAGAAGGGCTGAAAGAGAATTGATGTTAAGGGGTTGGAAAGTTTTAGGTTTTAGAAGGTTTGATATTTATAAAACTGCCCTAAAATATTTTTGTATATTAAAAAAATGTTCCTATCGTATCTTGACCGTGTCCTGAATGCATTCGAGGCGTGTCAGCATGGTGGAATGTCGGATACTCTGATACTTTGGAGTTTTGGAGTGTTCGTGCGACCTAAGCCAAGTAGTTTAACTGGCAACGTGTTTGGCATTTTAACATTATATAATTTAGCACCATTTTCTTGGATCAACGTTTCCTTGTCGAATTCCAAACGAGTAAAAAGCCGAATAAATAAAGTAGTGGACTTTCTCAATGAGGAAGCAATGGCCCTTGGGGTACCACGATACCAACCATTTGTATTTCCTTTCGTTAGGTTTTGCTAAGTTTTCTATGGTCACACTTTTAGCAGGACTTTGTCAGACATTCTTAGCACAATATTATTATATTGAGGGTATGTCAATGATACTGCGTCGTTATTAACACGAAGTAAAATAAATGAAATTTGAAAGAACTGATCAACTTGTAAGAATGTTTTGCATTAGACAATTACAAAGTCTTCCCACTAAATACATACGTTGTGTTGACGCTTAAAAACGGCTTGACGTTGGAAAAAAATATAATGTAAAGATGTGATCCTTGCTAGGTTGCTTCGGTCACTTATTGAGTTCTAACAATGGATTAAGTAGATAATGATATCGTGATCAATTGTTGGAAAATGATCTCCTTTTATAGATGAGGAGAGTACCTTGTTTTCGTCCCCAGTCAATGTGGGATTTTAGAAGTTTTATTTTAGTGTTGACATGTGTATGTTGTGATCGGTCTCTTGATTAGAGAGGAACTCATGTGCTTTGCATAGGTGTCTCAACATGAAACCTTCAGTAGGTCTTCAAAGATATTTAGTTGACCAGTGGTCGGTAGTTGCGGGGTTGGTGAAGTATGGTACTAACAGGGCTCCCCCAAGTTCTCGGGTAAGAAAGCTTCTTAGTTGGGGACTTGCAAAATCCAAGTCACTAAGTAATCATGAAGCTTCCAAGTGTAGAAGCACTACAACAAAATTGGTCTTTTGTGGCGCACAAAGGGCGTCGTAAACGGTTATTCACGGCGTGAGCCCCCAAGCAGTAAAAACCCCTGTCATAAAAGATGTTTTGTCAAATATGACATTCCCTAGTAGCTGTGAATACTTTAAGCAAAACACGTCGTAAATGCTCTTTAAGGCGTGCCTAGCGCGCCTTAATTGGTATTAGATACGGTGTTAATGGAGTGTCGTAATACTGCAAAAGTAATTACAGCATACCTGTGTGCCATAATTTATATTTGATACAGCGTTTATTGAGTGTCGTAATACTGTGAAGGCAATTATGGCATACGGCGTACATCGTAAAAGAAGACTACCATCAACAATTACGGCTGATTTTGCATGCCGTAGTTTACATTTACATTTATTTTTATTGTTAACAATTCATTTTAGATGGACCTCACTTCATAACATCTAATTAATATTGTAAGGAGTACAATAGAAAGATAACAATAATCATCGTAAACGCATTAAACTCTAAATACTTAGATTAATTAGTAAAAATTGTCAATTACATTACAATTGGAAGTTTACAAAAAACCTAAGTTGTTTTGTTCCTCTTACAACTTATGCACATCCTAAAGCTAACAGAGGAAACTAATGATGACCATAAGACAACATCATACCAAAAAGCAATATCCCAACCCTCCATCTCCATGTTCATGGAGCAACCAATTTCATCACAAAAGAGCTCCATACCAAGAAGGAAGCGTTGAGCTAATTCTCAAATCTGTAGGACCAAAATATAAGGAAACATCATACCAAAAAGTAATATCCCAAACACACCCTTCATGTTCATGGAGCAACCAATTTCATCATAAAAGAGCACCATACCAAGAAGGAAGCCTTGAGCTAATTCTCAAATATGTAGGACCAAAATATAAGGCAACATCATACCAAAAAGCAATATCCCAAGCACACCCTCCATGTTCATGGAGCAACCAATTTCATCACAAAAGAGCACCATACCAAGAAGGAAGCATTGAGCTAATTCTCAAATCTGTAGGACCAAAATATATATAGCTAGTAAGTGAGAAAAAACCAAAAAATAATTAAAGTAGAAATTGATATAAATTTAGTGAACCATCACAACCAAAATTAATACCTTTTAATCAAGAGCTAGTCAAAGGAGATAGATTCGAGTGGCCATGCAATTGTACTAAGGAGTGCATCGTCGAGAAGAAAAAACTCACATGTTGGTCGTGGTGAGTTTATCCTAGATACAAGTATCTCAAGGACCCAAACTTTCCAATGATTTGGTCCAAGTGGCACAAATGCACCAAATCTTGAGGATTTGTGGATGCAATTTCAGCAAGTGCAACAACTTTTCTAGTCCTTGTCCAATTTAGTGATTTGCACTTAGTCCCTTGAGGTTTGGGCGAATTATGATTTATATTACCAGAAGAGGCATCAAGGTTGGAAGATTTAGCTTGAGGCTTGGAAGAAGTAGCATGATGGTTTGCTGAATTAGCATGGTGATTGGCCGAATCATTTGGTAAGTTTCCAGATCCTTGATGATTTGTGGTAACATAAGGAGACTACCATTAAAGTAGACCATAATTTATGAGTTTGATGCTAATTTAATATTTAATAATAATAATAAAGTGTACGAAAAATGTACTTACCGAGTTAGCATTTTTCCCCATCCATCCAACTAGTAGGGAATGGACAATATTTTTCAAATCTTCCAACTCTTTTTCCAGCATAATAACTCTCTCACGATTATATGTTTGAACACTCACTTGTGA
The DNA here is from genome assembly GCF_963583255.1 of Pyrus communis. NCBI lineage: Eukaryota > Viridiplantae > Streptophyta > Magnoliopsida > Rosales > Rosaceae > Pyrus > Pyrus communis. Next base: position 14,079,755 of record NC_084810.1, on the reverse strand, counting down.
AGGTGTTGCACCAAACCCAAGTCCCCTTACTCTACCTCTACGTTTAGGTCCAAGCGCTTTGGCAAGAGCATCATTCTTAACAGAGTTTTTATCAACATTTGTTACATTCTTATTTGCTTATTGTTTTTTTTTTTTTTTTCTACAATGAAAAAGCAAAATGTTAACTTATAAAATAAAGACTATAATACTAATACAAATGAGTGTAATTTGTTCCATTCATTAGTGCTACAGTTGCAACCTCTTCGTTTAAAAATTCACCAGATTTCCTTGTGTGCCTGCGAATCCATACATCTCCCCTTGTTATTGCATAAGCTGTTTCACTTTCTCTTATCTACATCATTAGAAATTAAAAAAAAAAAAAGCACTAAGAGAGAATATTAGATCATAGTCTTCATACTGCTCACAACTCACAATTATGTTAAAAAGTTGTTGTGATGCTGCATCTACTGATGCTGCATATGGAGTCTACTACCAAGGTGACCCCTAGGGTAAATCTCTAGGGTAAGGCTCATTGTAATCTTTAGGGTAAGGGTATGTAAATCACATTTCCCTTGATTTAAGGGAGGAGATTGATTGGGGTAATGTCTTTGTGTAAGGTTTAGATTAGGTAGGCAACGTGCCTTCTTCTTTCTTGTCGCCTGATGTACAACCATCCTTCCCATCTCTTTTCCCTCTCTCTTCTCATATATACCCGGACTCACTCTTGTACAAATATACATGAAATAAACATTGAAACTTTAAACCAAAAAATCTACAAAAGTAAAATACGACTAACAAAATTAAAAATTATAGTTTACCATCTCATCTTCAAGGCGGGCATAGCCTTTGCGACTCATTGTGTGTAGCATAGTTTGCTTTGCCCTCATTTTCTTGAAGCTCTCACTTATCTCCTATATATCCAAAATTTATTCAATATAATTGTTATGGATTTGAAGTACTAAAAATAGAATGGATATGTTTGAATAAAAGAAAAGAAATATTGTTACTTTATATTTTGAACCTAAGAGTTTCTTAACGGAACTCCGCCATCTACCAAACTCACATTATCAGGCTTGAGCTGCTTTGTAGCATGCTTAAAACCAATTTGCTCACCTTGCATTTTGCATTTATCATTCGCCAATGCTTTGAAATCTTTTGTAATAAATACTTCTTATGACATTCATCAATTCGCCAATGCTTTGAAATCTTTTGTAATAAATACTTCTTATGACATTCATCAACAACAAATTTATTCTAAAACATAAAACATTAAATTATTGAAACTGATAGAGAACTAATTTAAACATCGAAATAAAAAAATAATAAGGTTTTTATATTACTTGAACATTCTCCCACAGTTGATGCTTAAAGTTATCATCAAATTCTTTCCATGTACCTAGGGTAATGGGAACCAACTCCCTTGCCGTGACACCAAGGAGAGAAGCATCCTTTGCCGCATTTTCCCCAAATGGTTGGCCTTGATGATTGAAGTCAACTAGGAGCTTTTCCACTTTGCTAAGATTTTGCAATTTAGCCCGACCCCTAGGTTTCCTTTTTCCTTCATTATTCTTAGACTCACCAACCTTGCTTTTGCCTTTGTTTTTTTCCGTGGATGCTTCTTCAGTGGAAGGTGAATTATTATCCTTACTTCCTTCATCATCAAGTATAGATGGTATGTAAGGTGGAGGATTATAATTTCCCTTTTGTATTCTGAAATTACTACTCTGTCTTGCCCGTAAGACAGCAGCAAGCAGCTATCTGTTTCTTTGATCGCTTGGCACCCTGTTTTGATGACTATATAAGAATATAAATGAAGCAACAAAAAAATGTGAGAACACTTTATATGATTATTTGAGGTTAAAAAAAGAAAAGAAAAGAAATTGATAGAGTATGTCAACTTACTTCACTAGACATATTCACTTGTATGCAAACTTCCAAAAAAATATATTTCAACCTGTGAACCACGAACATTAATGCAATCATCATAAGTACCATCTCCTAATTTGTATCGTCAAAATTATGAAAATGATAACTATTGTCACCTAAGCGCATGTCAAGTCTTGTTACATCTAATGGTATGGACAATGTACAATCACTCTCATCAGAATTATCAAAATCATAAAATCCCCTAACTGGTGCATCCAGCACAGCATACCAATTTGATTCATCGCATACTCTCCAATAAAACACTTTCTTAGCTTGAGACGCTAATATAAATGGATCACTTTTGAATTGATGTAGGCCTTGATGGAGATTAACCAATGTGAATCCCTCTTCAACTTTGACACCATTGGTTATATTTGCCCAATCGCAATCAAATATAGGCACTTTAAACATGTGATAGTCAAGCAAGATTATGTCATTTATAATCCCATAATAAGTAACTTTTCCAATGGCTTGAGATGTGTCTTTTGCACTACAGCGACATAGTGTGTCTGCTTCTAAGGATACACCACTATCTTGTGTACTTTAATCAACATCTCTTGTGCGGAAGTGATTTCCATTGATAATATAGCTAGAATATGACATTACATCTTTCGAAGGCCTACATGCAAGCCACTTCACTATAGTTGACATACCACTAGTATTGCCAAACTTGACTTTTCTTTCTAACCATTCACTAAAAGTCGATTTATGTTTTCTTTCTAAAAGACTTTCATTATTCAAAAGGCGTCTATCTGAATGCTTAAGCTCTTCTAGGCGGTTGAAGCTAAATTTGAAAATTTTTGTGTCCTTCAGGTTGAATATTTGAAAGGCTATGAGGGTTGAGCTTCCCTCCAACGCCTTTACGCGAGGCTAACCATTTATTGCCATTGTAGCCCTATCACACACACCGAAGTTGTTGCTGGCTTCCTTTACTCACGTTTTTTTTTTTTTTTTTTTTTTTTTTTTTCAAGAGTGCATGGAGTAGCTTCAAAGTGTCTCAAGCTTTTGCCTTTGGAGTTCTAGTAAATGTTAGAGTATAAAGTTCCTGAGGCTTAATTCAGAGAGCCTATAAATTAGTTTCATTCGAACCATATCCATGGGAACCCAACTAGATTTCGATAGAAATGTTTGAGGCTTTCGAATAGCCCAAAATTAGCTTCAATTGAACCATACCCTTGGGAGCCCAAATAATTTTTTGAAGCTATGATGTTTAACTTTCTTGTATAGTTGAAGTATATGGCTAATAATGCTTCATGTTGCTGATTGCAAACTAAATCACTAAAGAGTTGGACCTTATGCGTTGTTTGAAGCTCTCAATAAGCTATATAAATTGATTTACCTTCCACCGGTGCCTTGAGAACCCACACTAGAGTTAAAGTGTTTGCATTGTTGAAGAGCGAAAGGTCTGAAGCTCTCGTGAGATCATATAAATGAATTTTTCTTCATTTCATCTTCTGTAAGACCCTAATAAAGAGTTGGAGCTTATGCGTTGTTTGAAGCTCTCAATAAGCTATATAAATTGATTTACCTTCCACCGGTTGATGGAAATAATCTTGTAGAAATTTTGGCCTTTGTATATCATGTGTAGCTTTCTAGGTTAGTAAAACTTTAGATTTGTCGAAGAGACTTGTAGACAATATTAGGACACCATTGCTAGGGTCACGAAAGGGCTTCAATGTCGGTTTGTTTGCTTAATTCGCCACGAAACAGCGTCAGTTAAAAACGACACCGAAAATTACGTCAGTTAAAAGCGACGTGCTCTTCTGACATAATGGCGGTCATAATTAACATCAAGTAGCAATTAAAATATAAAGTATTCAACTAACTGTCGACTTTAACTGACATAGTGATAAAATTAAACACATAAAATATTCCGAATGTATTAAAATATGCAAGCTACAACCGACATTAGCTAACAATTAAATAAATAAAATATGCAATCTACTAACGGTCTTAACCGACACCACCAATGTTAATCTCTACTATTTAATAAAACCCTCTTTGTCAACCAAAAGAGGGTGAAAAGACAAATTAGTCTTCTATCACACCAAAAACATGATGGGGAATAATGTAATTTCACAGGTCCAAATTTTACTGTTTTTTATTGAAGCCTCACCTACGGGTGATGTTAAAATACCTCTAATATTAAAAAAAAAAAAATATAAAAAAAAAAACCAAAAACAAAAACCCCCCACATTCTCTCTCTCTCTCTCCCGCCTTCTCATTTTCTAAAAAAATGTGTTCATACACACAAAGTGTGTAGGCAAATGCTAGTAATAAATATATAAATAAATTTGTCTCCGTTTTCAATTTTAGTTTTCAATTAATAGTAATTAAAAAAATTATATAAAAATGTTAATAAATTTCATGTATAGGCCAAAACAAACATTAATAAAAATTATTAACAATAAAAATAGTGCCAAAATATACAAATATTTTACATCCAACATTCCACATAATATACAAAAACTCATCCGTCATAGCAAACACTAAATCCGACATTACAAATATAACATACAAAAACAAAAAGATAGAAAGGCCAAAGTGTCATATTTATCTGACAAGAGAGCGAACCAAACAAACTACTTAGCCGAACCAGAGCCTAAATGTGACCTAGATCCTTCTCTTCCTTAAGATCCTCCTTGTGATCCAAAAACCCTCGTCAAGTCCACATCAAATGCAGCACTTGCAAGCATTCCAGAAAACCCTCAAGCTGGAATGTCCAGATCCGAAAATCCACCAGGAGAAGTCATCTCGAGTCAATATACTGGCACTTGATAAGGAGGCTGCTGCATGTATGACATGGGGGGCTGCTGCATATATGCCATGGGCGGCTGCTGCATGTATGTCATGGGCTGCGTAGGCATCAGATACATAGGAGTGATAAGCTTATATTTATATATATTTTATATCAAATTCACTTGTCTTTTCTTAGTTAGTTCCTTATATTTTTGAGCTATTTACTTTGTTTTTGTGTTTTGTATGATTTGTCAAGTAAAGAAAAGAAAAATAACACAAGGGGAATTTTAAGTAACAAATTCGTCAAAACTGCCTGTGCAGGTCAGCTGACTTTGGAAGCAAGTTGCGGACAGCTCAGAATGAATTAGAGAATGAGCCTTATATACTTGGAAAGCTACGGATGTCTATTTTCTGGAGCATTTTACGGATTGTTAATATCATTTTTCTAGAAGACGTTATGGCCATTTTAACACTGAAAGGTTCCCAAGAGGCTGAGCAGTTTGTAACTGACAAGAAAGCATTGAAAGCAATAAATCCAATAAAACCAACAGCCAAAACTGATGCAGCCAAGGACAAGCCAGCTAACACCTATTCAAATATCAGAGGAAATGGAAAATTAAGTGAGAGTAATGGGCATAAAGGCTGTCCAAAGAGTTACAATTGTTTTAGCATTTCCTCTCACTTATTGTCATCACTAAATGGCTGTTAGTGGGGTGAGTTATGGAGAAAAAACTGTGGCAGCAGAAAAGAAGAAAAGGGCTACAGGTTGCAGCAGCAAAGAGGGAGAAAAAGTGTGAAAAAAAGATAGAAAAAAAGGAAGGAAAGCAAGGAAAAAAGGCAAGGCTGCTGCGTTGGGGAAGGAAGGAAAGGAAGGAGGAAATCTTGGCATTCTCTTCTCTTGGTTTTATCTTCTCAAACTCATGTCTTTCTTGTGGTTTAATTTGAGAATTATGTGTAACTAATTTTTAGTAGTTAGGGGCTGTTTTGGAGCCCCTAATATGATTGCAAGTTTGTTATGACATTTCGTTTTAATTACTTTTACGAATGGATGAAAATTGATTCACTACTTGTCTCATTGATGAATTTTTTATGTGTTTTCTACGGATGCATACTTAGTAAGCATATCTAAGATTCTAATGCTATGAATATGTGTGTGTCTGCCCTTGTTGAATGAGGACCTACATATGTTCTAGAGTAGTACTTGTTAATTGCGATTAACATGTGAATCAATTTCTAGGATAAGTAAGACAACGCTAGTACTTACGATGCCTTGTGATGACTCAAACTCTTTTCGTTCTTAATGATTTCTACTTGTTAAATCTATGAACACACCCTTCTAGATTGCATGTTAGGGACTAAGTTAAGTTGAAAACGCCATTCTCTTAACATACTACATAAGAAAGAGTAATAGGTTGAGTTCTAACATTGAGCCAACTTGAGCATCTTCATCCAAAAATGAAAGGAATTTGAATGAAACATAACATGTTTGCATAATTATTTTGTGGTGGATAGCAATTCCCCTAACTCATTTTTCTTAATTTGTGAACTACTTAAAAATCTGTCTCTGTCTTGTTTTTGTTCGATTTAATTTAAATACCAAATCAAATCCAAAAATCCCAAAAATTTGTGAGTATAGCTCTGTGTGTCTAGTATATGTATATAAAATTTCGTAGACTTTAGATAAGTGTAAGTCGGTCTAATAATTATTTTTCGGTGGCTGGTCAGTAGGGACAACAGCCTAGTTTTTGTGACATTCTAAGTAGTTAGATAAAACAATCTTTTGCGGGAAAGAACCTTATTTTCATATGTTACAATTGATAAATCTTATTGTTAATAAGGAAAATTAATAGGACATTTGTGTGCTACTTTGTGGTGTGCTTTTAATCCTATCAAATTTTTGGCGCCGTGTCACCGGGGATTGTTATTTCTAATTACTTATTTTTCTATTGTTTTATTTTCTTGTCTAATTAGTGTTTTTGTTTTTGTTTTTATTTCAGGTACTCTTCATAGTATATGCATACTCGAAGGTCCAAGAGCATTGATCTAGCTTCCTACGATCCTAAGGTTGAACGAACATTTCGAAAGCTTCGAGGAACAATCAAGCAGAAGCGTGCATCGGTGTCTTTACCACCATCTTTTCCACCACATTTGAGTTCGGAAGAGGAGGAAGAACCACAAGAAGGCATGGCTGATAACCGTACTTTGAGGGAGTTGGCAACGCCTAATACGGATCAACAACCATTGTGCATCACATATCCAAATGCAGAAGGAGTATTTGAGCTTAAGTCTGGCATGATTCACTACTTGCCTAAGTTCCATGGCTTCTCAACAGAGGATGCCAACAAGCATCTCATGGAGTTTCATGTGGTATGCTCGGGAATGAGACCAGCCAATGTGGATGAGGAGCAAGTCAAGTTGAGGGCATTCCCATTTACATTAGAAGCTAAGGCAAAGGAATGGTTTTACAATTTACCTCCAGGATCAATGAACACGTGGAACCAGGTGAAGTAAGCATTCTTGGAGCAATATTTTCCGGCCACAAAAGCTGCAAGCATAAGGAAAGACATATGTGCAATCCGACAACAACATGGAGAGCCCTTTGGAGATTACTATGAGCGATTCACACATTTGGTTGCATCTTGTCCTAATCATCAAATTTCAGAGCATCTTTTAATACAATATTTTTATGAAGGATTGTGTGGTATTGATCGTGTAATGCTTGATGCAGCAATTGGAGGAGCATTCATGGACAAGACACCAACAAATGCTAAGGCATTATTAAAGAAAATTGCTGGCGACACACGACAATTTGGAGGGAGAGATGAGCTATCTCTTAAGAAAGTTAACGAGGTAAGTGCTAACTCTAGTATTGAATTACAATTAGCTAACTTGACTAATCTTGTGCAACAGGTTATGATGGCTCCAAAGCAGGTGTGCGGTGTATGTTCAATGATGGGACATGCCACAAACATATGCCCTTCGTTGATGGATCAAGGTGGTCTTGAGCAAGCTAATGCATTAGGAGGGTTTCAGGGGCAACAAAGACAAAAGTATGATCCATTCTCCAACAACTATAACGCAGGGTGGCGCGATCATCCACACTTAAAGTGGAACAATCAAGACAACGGACGACAATCTGTTCCTAACAACTATAACCATCTACCTGGCTTCTTTCAAGTAAGATCGCAGACACCATTTCAGCCTCAACAACAACAAGCTCCAAGTAAGTCTCTTGAGGATTTAATTGCTTCTTTAGCTAACTCTACTCAATCTCATCAACAGAAAACAGACAAAGCAATTGAAAACCTTGAGCGCCAAATGAGTCAGTTAGCAAGTTTGATGGGGCAATAACACCAACCAGGAAGGTTGCCTAGCCAAACCGTGGTGAATCCAAATGCGGAGCAGATGAATGTTGTGACTTTAAGGAGTGGAAAAGAAGTTTTTGAGCAGCCAAGGATGCAAAAGATGACTAGAAAAGACACAAATGAGGAAGGGGAGCAACAAACCAAAAATCTTGAGCAAGATGAGGCTTCAACGGAAACTGAAAAGTCTCCTAAAGATACAGAATTGAACAAAAAAGATTCTGATAAGGTAAGTAAAGAAGTTCAAAATTCATTTAACTTATGTGTCCCTATTCCTTTTCCTCGTAGGCTTATGAAGTCTAAGAAAGAGCAAACTGATAAAGAAATCTTGGATACTTTCCGAAAAGTCCAAGTGAACTTACCTCTTTTAGATGCCATAAAACAAGTGCCCAAGTATGTAAAGTTCCTTAAAGAGCTTTGTACAAACAAGAGAAGATTCAATGATCAAGAAACTGTGGCATTAAGCGAGGAAGTATAAGTTATTTTGCAGAGAAAGCTACCACCGAAGTTGAAGGATGCCAGTAGCTTTACCATTCCATGTGTAATTGGAGGGAAAAAGTTTGGGAGAACATTGTGTGATCTGGGGGCATCCATTAATCTGATGCCATATTCAGTGTATGAATCACTAAACCTTGGAGACTTGAAAGAAACAAAGGTAGTAATCCAGTTGGCAGATCGTTCAAATAGATATCCCAAAGGCCTATTGGAGGATGTACTTGTGCAAGTGAATGAACTTATTTTTCCCGCTGATTTTTTTTGTTCTTGAGATGGAACATGACCCTATGCCTACTGCACTTCCTCTTATATTGGGAAGACCATTCCTTAGAACGGCGCGTACGAAGATTGATGTTTACGATGGTACTTTAACCATGGAAATTGATGGAGAAAGCGTCATGTTCAAAATCTTTGATGCTATGAGGTACCCTCGTGATTTTGAATCTTGTTTGTCTATTGATGCGTTTAACTATTTTGTGCAGGATTGTTTTAATGAAGGTATGAGACAAGACAATTTAGAGAAGGCGTTAGTGCATAACATTACACATGGAAAACTTAATTATTCCAAGCACATTGAAGAAGAATTAATCCAAACAGTGGCAGCCCTTGAGTTTCTTTCACCAATTCGTGGTAAGTCTTCTTCCTATTTTATTTCTCTTCCTACTTCTAACGAAAAAATTCTTCCTTCTGTGATTCAGGCACCCAAATTGGAGCTTAAACCGATTCCTGAACATTTAAAGTATGCATTTTTGGGAGAGGATGAAACATTACCGGTCATCATATCGTCATAACTCACAGCAGAAGAGGGGGAGAAACTGATCCGGGTACTGAAGGATCACAAAACTGCCATAGCTTGGAGCATTGCAGATATCAAAGGTATAAATCCAGCTACATGTATGCATAAGATTCTGCTGGAGGAAGGTGCAAAACCTACAAGGGAAGCTCAATGCCGTTTGAACCCACTCATGATGGAGGTCGTCAAGAAAGAGGTTATCAAGCTTCTTGATGTTGGCATCATATATCCTATCTCGGACAACAAGTGGGTGAGCCCTGTTCAAGCAGTTCTGAAGCGATCTGGAGTCACAGTTGTTAAGAATGAAGCTAGTGAGCTAGTGCCTACACGTGTGCAAAATAGTTGAAGAGTCTGTACAGACTATCGGAAGATAAACAACACCACACACAAGGATCACTTTCCAGTTCCATTCATTGATCAAATGTTAGAAAGGTTAGCTGGTCATTCTCATTATTGCTTTCTTGATGGCTATTCTGGATATAATCAAATTGCAGTTGCTCCGGAGGATCAAGAAAAGACGACTTTCACATGTCTATTTGGCACATTTGCATACCGGAGGATGCCGTTTGGACTTTGCAACGCCCCCGCCACATTTCAAAGGTGTATGGTAAGTATCTTTTCTGATATGATTGAGAAAATAATTGAAGTGTTCATGGATGATTTTTCAGTTTATGGTGATTCTTTTGATACATGTCTACATAATCTGTCCCTAGTTTTAAAACGTTGTCAAGAAACTAATCTGGTCTTAAATTGGGAAAAATGTCATTTCATGGTTTCACATGGATTAGTTCTAGGGCATATCATATCTGAAAATGGAATTGAAGTCGATAAATCTAAAGTAGAACTTGTTAGTTCTTTACCCCTCCCTACTACTGTCAGGGAGGTTCGTTCTTTTCTTGGACATGCAGGTTTCTACCGTAGGTTTATGAAGGACTTCTCAATGATTTCTAGACCCTTGTGCTGTTTGCTTAAAAAAGATGCAACATTTGATATGAATGAAGAGTGTGTGGTAGCATTCAACAAACTTAAGGAATTGTTATCCACGGCTCCTGTGATCATGCCGCCAGATTGGAGTTTACCTTTTGAGTTAATGTGCGATGCTTCAGATTATGCTGTCGGTGCAGTTCTAGGACAACGTGTCAACAAAGTGCCACATGTCACATCACGAACACTTAATGATGCACAGTTGAATTATTCAACAATAGAGAAGGAGCTTTTAGTTGTTGTATTTGCTTTAGAAAAATTTAGATCTTATCTGATTGGAACTAAAGTTATTGTGTTTTCTGACCATGCAGCTTTGAAGTATTTACTCACAAAAAAAGATGCAAAACCGCGACTCATTCGATGGATACTTCTGCTTCAAGAGTTTGACTTGGAGATCAAGGATAAGAAAGGGAGTGAGAATGTTGTAGCAGATCATCTTAGCAGACTTGTGCACTCAAACATAGAGGAAGATTTCATCCCTTTACGTGAGAGTTTTTCGGATGAGCAATTGTTTTCATTAAAGGTTATTGACCCTTGGTATGCAGATATTATCAATTACAAGGTCACCAAAAAGATTCCGGATGATTTTACACGTGCTCAGAAAGATAAGCTTGTCAAAACTACCAAATACTACGTGTGGGATGATCCTTATTTGTGGAAATATTGCCCTGATCAATTGATTAGAAGGTGTGTCCCTCAATCTGAGTTTAAATCTATTCTAACTTTTTGTCATTCTTATGCATGTGGTGGCCATTTTGGAGCAAAGAGGACATCCCTTAAGGTGTTAGAGAGTGGTTTTTATTGGCCTAGTTTGTTTAAGGATGCGTACGAGTTTTGTGCAACATGTGATTGTTGTCAACGAACAGGTAACTTGGGCCCAAGAAATCAAATGCCACAAACCCCTATTTTGATTGTTGAGATCTTCGATGTGCGGGGCATTGATTTCATGGGTCATTTTCCATCTTCAAATGGTTTTCTTTACATTTTATTGGCTGTGGATTATGTTTCTAAATGAGTGGAAGCGAAAGCCACCAAAACTAATGATTCCAAAATTGTTTTAGATTTTATTAAGACTAACATCTTTGCAAGATTTGGGACACCTAGAGCAATCATTAGCGATGGAGGGAGTCATTTTTGCAATAGAACATTTGAAGCGTTGCTTAGGAAGTACAATGTTACACATAAGGTGTCTACACCTTATCATCCTCAAACTAGTGGTCAAGCAGAAGTATCAAACCGTGAGGTGAAGCAAATTTTGGAGAAAACTGTGAGTCCTAGAAGGAAGGATTGGAGCATGCGCTTGAACGATGCATTGTGGGCTTATAGGACTGCTTATAAGACTCCTATTGGAATGTCCCCATTTCGGTTAGTTTATGGGAAACCATGCCGTCTTCCAGCAGAATTAGAACACAAAACTTATTGGGCGATCAAAGCCTACAACATGGACATAAGTGTTGTCGGACAGTAGAGGAAGGTTCAATTGAATGAGTTAGATGAAATCTGGAATGATGCATACGAGTCTAGTCGAATATACAAGAAGAAATCAAAGGCATTTCATGACAAGATGATATCAAGGAAGAGCTTCGCCATTGGACAAAAAGTTCTTCTATTTAATTCTCGCCTTCGGTTATTTCCAGGTAAGCTTCGTTCTTAATGGGTTGGTCCGTTAGTTATAACTAATATTTTTCCTCATGGTGCAGTGGAAATCCAAAGTGCAAAGACCAGAAACGTGTTCAAAGTGAATGGACATAGACTCAAACCATATTATGAGTCTTTTGCAGAGCATGATGTGGAGGTTGTACCCCTCCAAGAACCAGCTTCCCTTGAATGATTACTCTTGGTACCGTCCGGCTGCGGACGTAAAAGTAAGCGCTTATTGGGAGGCAACCCAATATTTCTATTCATTGTCTTTTTATGTCATTTTCAATTTTTCGTTTGTTTTTTTTTTTTTTGTGAGTTTTCTTGCGTGCTAAACTGAATTATTTCTTTTCTTTGTAGGAATCTTTGGTTATGTCCACCCTTAGAGTTGATTGCAGAATTGAAGTTTGGGGGTCATCACTTGATTTTATTGCAAATTGGGGAAGTTTTCAGTCCAAATGCTTTATTTTGTTTCTTACTATTTTATTTTATTTTTATTTTATGCATTATTGTGTTTTATGACATTGGGGACAATGTCCAGTTTAAGTTTGGGGGTAAGGATTGAAAAAATGACCAAATTGAAAATTTTCGTCCCCTTGACTAAGAACTGGTTTAATTTGTTTCCTTGTTGTTGCTTTTTGTTTTCTTAATTAATTTTGTTGACTCTAAAAAAATAAAAAAATAAAAAATAAATAAAAAAGAGAGAAAATTCTAAAAATGAAAAATTCAAAAATAGTCTTATTTTCTTTCTTGTTTTGAATTAGATTTTTGTTAGTTTCCTGACCCAATGATATAACTGGATTGAATTTGAACCACGGTGATCAAGAACTTAGTAAGCATGTATTGTGTGAAATTCCTTATTCTCTTGTTAGCTTTGTACATGTTTAATCATCTTTGAAAAACCAAGAGCACATAGCCTTGTTGATGTGAAATTAAAGCATGATTTAAAGCTTCATATGTGAACATAGTGACCATATACAACCTATGTGAGTTTTTGAGCTTATTGAAAGTGTGTGAATTTTTCATACACTCCTATTCTTTCATGTGTGATGAACTTATGTGACTTACATCTCTAGAACTTGCGTAACGATCTTTCGAAATGTTTGTCATTGATTGCATGAACTTCAAAAGGATAGAGGCATTAGGTTTATCACCATGGCCCAAATAAGCATGTTTCCTAAAGAAAAATGATATCATTAGATTGTCAATTTGAGCCGTATATGTTAAGCCTTTTATTTCTTATCACCAGATATGTCTGTCCTTATACCTTAAACATTTTTCCTTACCCTTTTGAAGCTAGCTAGTGAGCAATGTGAGATTGTCTTATGAGAAATGTTTGTGAAGTACTTTGAAGGAGTTTGGCAAAAGAATAAGTGTGGGGGTATTTCATGTTTGTATTTAGTTATGTGCAAAATTGGGCCAAAAAAATAAAAAAAAATAAAAAAAAAAAAGAAAAACAAAATGTATACAAAGCAAATAAAAAGTTTAGGGGTATGATTGGAGGTATTAGTAGAGTGGTTGGAGAGCTTGAGTTTTTATAAATCTCAACAAGAGAATTGCTTGCAATGTACCTTGGAACTTGTGTTTTCTATAACCCTCTCCCTAAGCCTCATTACAACCAATAAAAGTCCTCTTGATTTTAGTTTTGCAATTATGATTGTGGAGATGAGATCTTTATGCAAGCTTATGGTAGATCTTTCACATTTGATTCTTTGAGCGAAACACGTTAAACTAAACATATGTGTGATTGAGTGTATGTCTCGTGAGAAGGTCACTAGTTTGCATGTGGTGTTTTAAAACAAAACTTGAAATTGCATTAGCATGGCTATTACACACTACACTTCAAGGATGATTAAAAGGTAGTTGTTAACATTTGAATAAGGAAGATGAGCTTGGATTAGCTTGTTTGATGCTAGCTAAGATTCTTGATGATTTGTTTTCTTGAATGAAATTCTATGAGGGTCACATAGTGGGGAGCTAATGTTTTTCATGTTGCTACTTTTTCATGTTTTCTTTGTTTTGCTCGAGGACTAGCAAAAGTTAAGTGTGGGGGTATTTGATAAGCTTATATTTATATATATTTTATATCAAATTCACTTGTCTTTTCTTAGTTAGTTCCTTATATTTTTGAGCTATTTACTTTGTTTTTGTGTTTTGTATGATTTGTCAAGTAAAGAAAAGAAAAATAACACAAGTGGAATTTTAAGTAACAAATTTGTCAAAACTGCCTGTGCAGGTCAGCTGACTTTGGAAGCAAGTTGCGGACAGCTCATAATGAATTAGAGAATGACCCTTATATGCTTGGAAAGCTCTTATATGCTTGGAAAGCTATGGATGTCTATTTTCTGGAGCATTTCACGGATTGTTAATATCATTTTTCTAGAAAAAGTTATGGCGGTTTTAACACCGAAAGGTTCCCAAGAGGCTGAGCAGTTTGTAACTGACAAGAAAGTATTGAAAGCAATAAATCCAATAAAACCAACAGCCAAAACTGATGCAGCCAAGGACAAGCCAGCTAACACCTATTCAAATATTAGAGGAAATGGAAAATTAAGTGAGAGTAATGGGCATAAAGGCTGCCCAAAGAGTTACAATTGTTTTAGCATTTCCTCTCACTTATTGTCATCACTAAATGGCTGTTAGTGGGGTGAGTTATGGAGAAAAAATTGTGGTAGCAGAAAAGAAGAAAAGGGCTACAGGTTGCAGCAGCAAAGAGGGAGAAAAAGTGTGAAAAAAAGATAGAAAAAAAGGAAGGAAAGTAAGGAAAAAAGGCAAGGCTGCTGCGTTGGGAAAAGAAGGAAAGGAAGGAGGAAATCTTGGCATTCTCTTCTCTCGGTTTTATCTTCTCAAACTCATGTCTTTCTTTTGGTTTAATTTGAGAATTATGTGTAACTAATTTTTAGTAGTTAGGGGCTGTTTTGAAGCCCCTAATATGATTGCAAGTTTGTTATGACATTTCATTTGAATTACTTTTACGAATGGATGAAAATTGGTTCACTACTTGTCTCATTGATGAATTTTTTATGTGTTTTCTACGGATGCATACTTAGTAAGCATATCTAAGATTCTAATGCTATGAATATGTGTGTGCCTGCCCTTGTTGAATGAGGACCTACATATGTTCTAGAGTAGTACTTGTTAATTGCGATTAACATGTTAATCAATTTCTAGGATAAGTAAGACAACGCTAGTACTTACGATGCCTTGTGATGACTCAAACTCTTTTCGTTCTTAATGATTTCTACTTGTTAAATCTATGAACACGCCCTTCTAGATTGCATGTTAGGGACTAAGTTAAGTTGAAAATGCCATTCTCTTGACATACTACATAAGAAAGAGTAATAGGTTGAGTTCTAACATTGAGCCAACTTGAGCATCTTCATCCAAAAATGAAAGGAATTTGAATGAAACATAACATGTTTGCATGATTATTTGGTGGTGGATAGCAATTCCCCTAACTCGTTTTTCTTAATTTGTGAACTACTTAAAAATCTGTCTCTATCTTGTTTTTGTTCGATTTAATTTAAATATCAAATCAACTCCAAAAATCCCAAAAATTTGTCTGAGTATAGCTCTGTGTGTCTAGTATATGCATATAAAATTTCGTAGACTTTAGGTAAGTGTAAGTCAGTCTAATAATTATTTTTTGGTGGCAGGTCAGTAGGGACAACAACCCAGTTTTTGTGACATTCTAAGTAGTTAGATAAAACAATCTTCTGCGAGAAAGACCCTTATTTTCATATGCTACAATTGATAAATCTTATTGTTAATAAGGAAAATTAATAGGACATTTGTGTGCTACTTTGTGGTGTGCTTTTAATCCTATCAAGGAGGTTGCTAATTATGGCTTACATACGGATATGCAGGGGGAGGCTGACTTTGGCCCGACTGTTGAGTTCCCTGTGGGCATGGATATGCAAGAAGAGGAGGCTGGCTCTGGCCTAACTGTTGGGTTCCCGGGCTATGTGGTCGTTACGGCGGAAGTCTTTGCAGTAACAACATTAACAACTGATTATGCCGATTGTCTGATTGTTCAACCTTAACCTCTAGGTAAGCCAACCGTTTAGCATTCGCTTCATCCTTCCTTCTCAACTCATTGTTTTCAGTCATCAGCAGTGCCATTGAACTCCTAGATGATCTCCTGGAGGAATTTGAAGTAGAAGATGAAGAAGATGTATAAGACACCATATCAGGAGTCACCCCGTGACCATCTCCTCTGAATCTATTATGATTCTCAGGACCCATCGTATCGACATAAACTTGGGTCCTAAGTTCATCATTATCCTCTTGGCCTGACTCAATCAAAGTTTGAAGGTTGCTCTCCATTGTTGCCTTGTAATACAATTTTTAAAATTAAAATTCAAAATCATAAAACAAAAAAATAAACTATATATAATAAAAATTAATAACAATGAAATACTAACACGAAAAAATCAATTACCCTTGTGCGCTGAGATGTTTCATCAATCCAAGTTTTATCTTTTCGTGTATGACGTTCACGAACAAAAGTAACAGGATCTGCCTCATTCCCTTGCTTCTTCCGTTTTATTTCTGTCAATGAAAAAACAAATAATTTAAGTGAAACTTTATATTCATATCCTTGCTGCATTCTTGCAAAAGATTTTGAACTGGTTGTATGGTTCATTGCTTTCAACAGTCGATTGATCTTAATTTTTTTTAGCAACCTCCTGAAAAATAAGGGAATTTATTAGACGAATTTAAAGTTATAACAAAATAAATCATATAACGTTTACCCTTGTTTTTTATCGATTCTAGTATGCCACCAACTCAACCCACTGTGCAGGATTCACATCACGAGGAGGGTGGCTGCGCACCTCGGCTGCTCTATTCGTATAATACTTTTTTTTTTAACTTATTTCTATACACTTTGTGAGCATGCTCCGCAACCTGAAGCGTCATGTGACAGATCACAGACATTTTTACTATATAAGGCATACAAGATCTACTCCCCTGGGCAATGTGGGATCTAACAGTCAAGAATTCGATCATCCAAATTAGGTATGGCATAATCATCAATTGCATCACTATCCTCTAATACGTCAAACAAATCCCGCAGCTGGGTTCGAACAACTACGTGCCAATCTTTTTCAATTGTGTCATCCACGTAAAATACTTGTAATGCTTGTGATGCTAATATAAAGGATCCTCTGTAAATCCTAATCGATTGAAGTTCACCATAGTAAATCCATATTGATCGGTCTTCATTCTTCGTGGACTTTCACTATTAACCCATTCGCACTTAAATAACATCACAGCTCGACCCCTATCTCCTGCCTCAGTACGACCACAATATTTAACCTCGAACATATCTACAACTCTGCCATAACAATTCACTTGCCCAATTGTACCAGGAACAATTGAAGGTACAAGGACACCACAATTTTGATTCTTATGCTTATCATCCACAGATTTTATACGAAATCTGAACCCATGAACAATGTGACTTTTATATCTACTCACAACCCTACTAGGATAATTAGCTAGCCAATTCAAGTCTTGAGATATCAACGTGTCATTAGCATGACATCTTGATTTCATCTGTAATAAGTATGGGATAAAAGTTGATAGAATAACTATAAAACATGTTATAATTAAAATGCAAAATAATAAATAAATAATGTGATTGTTATATAAACTCACATGTTGCTTGAACCATTTTGGAAATTCTTTCTTCCTTAGCTCCTTAATTTGTCGCATAGTTAACCTTTCTTGACGATGTTTAGTTTTCAAGAATTCCTCATGTTGCCTAGGCAATTATGTCCAAATTTAGATAATTAATTTTTCAAAGTTAAGAAAACTAATAAAACATTAAGATGTATGATTAACTGTACTTACCTTCTAAATGGGTTAACTTCATCACAATTATTTAGTATGTATCTATGGCACTGATTGAGAACATTTAGATCGAGCGATGGACGCATGTATACACCAATCTCTTTACCAAAACTGCGCGATCCTGGTATTAACAGAGACAACAACAAATTTGGTTGCTTCACATCCAGAGTGGCAAATTGTAAACAGAAAGCACCCAGGCCATGTGTTACGGTCATGCCTCATTTTCCCAAAAGGATTAAATCCATCACTGGCCAACCTAATCAGACATTTCGAATTTCTGACACAAAATCCGGATATAAATTATCCAAATGCTTCCATGTTGGAGAATCTGAAAGGTGCCTCATAAACTCATCCTTAGGACATTCAATTGCGTGCCACCTCATATGTCCAGCCGTATGCTTCGACATAAAAAACCGTTGCAATCATGCTTTTAAAGGAAAATACCACTTAACCTTAGCTGCGACCTTTTTTTTCTCAAGCTATCTTCTACGTTGGTGATTTTATATCTTGATTTACCACAAATCGAGCACACGGTCAACTCCGAAGTATCTTTCCAATAAATCATGCAATCATTGGGACATGCATCAATTTTCACATACAATAGACCCAAGTTATTTATAAGTGTTTTTGCCTTATAACAGGATTCAGGCAATATTCTTTTAATTAACTGCAATAAAATGGTGAAGATCTCGTCTAGCATTCCCGCTAAACACTTGATTTGATATAGTCTTACAACTGCCTCTTCAAGCAACCTAAAAAAGGTCTCCACCTCTTTTGGACGCCCTTCCCCAATAGGGGGTTCAGTAGATGGCCCAACACTTTCTTCTGTTAATGGGTGGACAAATACATCATTAAGAAAATCATACATATTACTCACCTCATCTCCTGTTTCGTCTGCTCCAATTGCCACATTTTGCTCTCCAATGTTTTGCTCACCATGATGTCGCCACCAAGCATTGTTATAATATTTATCCATATCATACAATATGACATGTTCAACAATAATGTTCCTAACAAAAGTATATCGATTACAACATCTTTTGCAAGGACATCTAAACTTATCAAGGCCAACACCATTTGCAACTGATTGATCCAAAAACAAATTAATTCCAGCTGTATACTGTAACATCCCACATCGACCAATGGAGAGGGGGTGATGTACCTTATATGTACTCACTGGCTTCGGGTTCCATCAGAACTCCCAAGTTAAGTGAGTTCAGGCGAGAGCATCCCAGTATGGGTGACCCATTGGGAAGTTCTCGTTTAAGTTCCTAGAAACAAAACCATGAAGGTGTGGCTGAGGTCCCAAAATAGATGATATCGTGCTACGGCAGAGTAAAGACTGGGATGTGACAGAAACTGACACACCCTGACCCGGAATGTCCACTAGGGCTCCGAATCGAGATGTGCTGGTCGACACCTGGAAGGTGACGAAGCCATAAAGTATAGTGATGTGGAAAATGTGAATAAATTTAAACCTAAAAGTGTCTAAAGACAAGAGTGTGTTGTGAGCAGGAATGAACCCATTTCACACACGACATCAAAGTATAAGTAAAGTACAGTAGTGTAGGTAAGGATCATACCCTCAGAGTTAGCAACCTATACTGAGATTCGACAAGAATCCTCATCGATACGAACTTTCAGCAGCTAAAACCTAGAGTCCGCGCTACAACTCTTTAGCATAAACATTGAGGCATCACGAACAATCAGCGCCTATGGCCAGGTCCAATTTGATCGGGAAACATCTAAAATCCACCTTGATTCGTCGGAAACCCTTGAAATGGGTGTTCTTGATTCGACTCCAAACAAACTCCAACGCCTCAACCATTACTTGAGCCTTGTTCCTGGGGTTAAGGGGAGTCTATTGGTGGTGGTGGTCGACGGGATTAGCTTCAAATTTTGGTGATTCGAACCCAAACCACCGCACCCCATCGTGAGGGTTCTCCCAATTTCAAGGCCAAATCCCTTGATTTATGGGGTGTAATAGGAAAGGGGAAGGTCATGAAGGGGTTTTCAAGTGGTGGTTTGATGAAATTCGCCGGAAAAATGGATGATTCACTGTCGAAAAATCTCCCAGAAACGAGTCGGGTCATGTGTTAAAGGGAGGGTCTGATTCTCGCTTTCTTTTCTCCTTCCTTTCTCTCATTTCTCTTATCTCCTTCTCATTCCAGCCGTCCATTTCTTCCTTCCCTTTTCTTTTCCCTTCATCCCAGCCACACACGTGGCATTTCACATGGCTTCAGTTTTTCTGGAGCCTTCTAAAGAAGGTTAAAATTATCAAAATATCCCTAACTTTAAATGTTAATATCTCATTTGTTATAACTCCAAATTACGTTCTGGTTGCGCTCACGCGTTCGTAACGACAAATACTACGAGGATATGTCAAGAAAATAGATCTTATATGACACGACAAGGCAGTCAAACAAAATCAAGAAGGGCATTTTCGTACATTCACTTATTAAAATTATATAAAAAAAAAGGTAAAATTGGAAACGGGTCGTTACATATACACTTGAAAATTTCGGGGTATCGTCAACCAACTCTTGTCCATGTTTTACCACTGTACAAGGGCAAAATATTACGTTGACACTAAGATCCCTACAGTCTTTCAATCCCTATCATGTAGGCATAACTATTAGAATTTTCAATTTCTATCTTGCAACCCTTGAACTCTATCACAATTGCAATCTTTTAATTTTCAACATGTCATATCCCTACTAGGGCCCCCAACATATCCCGGGCTCGACACCACCATAGCACGATATTGTCCGCTTTGGGCCCTAACCACGCATTCACGGTTTTGTTTTTAGAAACTCACATGAGAACTTCCCAGTGGGTCACCCATCCTGGGATTGCTCTCATGTGAACTCGCTTAACTTCGGAGTTCCGTTGAACTCCAAAGCCAGTGAGCTCCCAAAAGGCCTCGTGCTAGGTAGAGATGAGAATATACATATAAGGCTTACAGGATCCATTCCGCTGAGCGATGTGGATGTTACACAACACCTACTATAGTAAAAGCAAATTAAAATAACAACAAAAAGTTATTAAAATTATGCTCATCTAATCTATTCTAGTAAATAACAACAAAAAGTTATCAAAGTTATCACAATAACAACAACACCAACAACAAATTAAAATAACAATTAGAGTGCAAAAAAAATTAATTTAATATATTCTTATATTACTAAATATTATAAGTTTATGTTATACTTAATATTGTTACTTTAACATAAATACTTATAAATATTATTCATTTCCATTTTGTCATAACAATTGAAGTGACCAAGTTAATCAATTTGGCTAAATATTTATTAGTTTCACAAAAATAGTAGAAATTTATCTAAGTACTTGAATTAGAATTTTCAAATGAATAAACTTGTCTATTATACAATTTAAAAATTAAGGAATTTAGTGATAGAAACTTGAATGATGGAAGAATTCCATCGTTGATCAATTCTTTATGTACTCAACCAGCTTAAATAAATTCCCTACAAAAATAAATTGTAAATAAAAATTAAACATAAGAGGAGAAAATAAAAATATTAGAAGTAAGAAAAACTTACTGTGGTGAAGAAGGAATTAATGAAGTTGGAAGAACAAATACAAAAGATGCGAGAGAGGAACAAGAAAACGCAGTAGAGGGTTTATAAATTGAAAGAACAAATAAGAAAGATGCGAGAGAGGAAAAAGAAAACACGGGCATAGTATATAAAGGCAAGTGTCGTCGAAATAGGAACAGATTGAGTCGGTTAAAACCGACGTGAGTCTGACAAAGTTGACAGTGATGCAAGTGGCGTTGAAATAAGAAAAGTTTACGTAGGTTCAGACCAACGTGATCCTGACAGACTTAGCATTCATTGCAAGTGGTGTCAAAATTAAATATTTTTACGTCGGTTCAAACCGACGTGAGCCTGATAGGCATGATAGCATAAGAAGAAAACAAGGGGAGAGTATATAAAGGCTATCAATCTGTCGCCTACAACCGACACTGGGTTTCAAAATTTTAAAAAAATTAAAATCTATGTCGATTAGAACCGACGCAGGCTTTAAAATATTTAAAAACAATAATTAGTGTTGGTTAGAAGTGACACCTATTATGACACCAAGTTTACGTCGCTTAAAAGCTACATGGTTTTATTTAATGCGATACCAGTAATTAAAAATTATTAAAATCTATGTCGGTTATAAGCGACATTAACTGTTTATGTCAGTTAAAGGCGACATAGGCAGTTTATGACTCTTAAAACCGACAGTAAATTCGACGTCATGGTCAGTAGGTGTCGTAAATGTCTTGCCGCCACTATATTATATAAAACCGACATCACCCACTGACACAATAAGGCCCTTTAGTAGTAGTGGTCGAAGCATTACATATGCACTGAAGCCCTTGTTGGCTTGTTAGAGCATCACACACTGTTGAAATCCATGTTGGCTTGTAATAAGACTTAGTTGTTGACTATAACACTTGTCGAGCTTAAGTGCTCCCCTAGTTGGGTTGAGTTAATCTTGTTTATGCCCTTTTCGAGTAGTAAGACTTAAGGGCATTTTATTGTTTGGTAAATACTATGAGTTCATAGGTACGAGTTGTACTAATCCTTACCTAATTGGTAGGAAGAAGGTAAGTTTATAACCTAGTTAGTGCAAAGCGTGGCGAGTTGTCGAAAGGTAAAATCATTATTAAGGTACAAGTAGTTGTACCATTTTTCACCTGGTTAGTGAACATATTGGCAAGTTGTTGAAGGGCAGAAATGTTTATTAAAGTACTGGTTATACCCTTCATCATTTGGTTGGTGATACGAAAGTGGGTTTCTTCATCACCTGGTTGGAGGAGTGGCGAGTTGCAGAAGGACAATTTTGTTTATTAGAGTACTGTTTGTACTCTTCATCAACTAGATAGTAATACGAAGGTAAGTTCCTTCAATATAGAGTCCCCTACTTTAAAATAGCGAGACTTGACCCATTATCATACCAGTTAACCCTTGGTGTCTCGATACAAACATTATCCCCTCTTATTAAAATAAGACTGTTGAGGGTGAAAATCATTCTTCTTGCCCAGAGATTGATAGGTTTGTTGACCTAGCATAGTGCTAGGTAAGGTAGGAGAAGATGCAATAGCTATCTAAAAGGTTGAAACTCTCTCACTTGGTAGGGTTTGACCTCCACTGTCCCTATTTATGGGGGATAGTCATGGGGGGTTCCCTTGATATTTTCTTGCTTCGGCATATGCATAGTTGTAAGCTTATGCCATTAACTCTGAGTAAGTCTTCCAAGTGTTGGCATTGATCATGTACTTGAAGAAATAGTCACGTATGCCCACTGTGAAAGCCTTAATGGCAGTTTTTTCATCTCCTTAATGCAACAAAATTACTTGTGGCTGAAGCGACCAGATTGACACAATGACTTGTTTGCCTTTGGGCGGATAATGTACATGTCATCTGCAGAGTGCAAGCGATTAGTCTTGAAGATGTGTTGAGCAATAAAGAGTTTACTCAGCTGATGGGAAGAATTTACCGTCTTGAGTTGAAGACAGTAGTACTAATTGAGGGCTCTACCAAAAAGGGTAGTGGAGGGAAAAAGAAGACATCGTTCTCCATTAGCATGCATCCGCTATGTTATGGTGGCCTCAAAGAGGTTAAAGTGGTTAGGGTGTTTAATCGGTTCTTCTTTTTTGGTGTTCAATTACAAACCAAGTTTTTGTTTTGTCTTTGCTTAGAAAAAGGTATTAAGCATCTTTTTTGTAAGAGGGCTGGGTCTTAGCGGATTCCAATAAGATATCTCGGCCTAACGCTCAACCTTTAGCTTGTTCACTTATCAGTTTGGTAGTTTTCAGAAAATCGGTGACCGAAAATCGAACGAACTTACTATTCGGTTCGGTTCGGTTTGGTTTTTCTCAATTTAGTTTCGGTTCAGTTTATTTTGGTGCGGTTTCAGTTCAGTTCAGTTTTTTTTTTTTTTTAAATTTATTTAACTTGACATTGTTATCTTTTTAACCAAATCTAACATCCATAATTCTAAGTAAAAGACAAAACCTTATCCTTTCAACCAAATGAATCAACTTAGTAAAGCTACAAAAGTTGAAAGAAAGTGAGAGATTTAGAGACAAGATGAATATAGAGCGTGAGGTTTATGAGGATTTTAATGTTGGACCAAAAAAGGAAGTACAACATGATGATTGTATTAGAAAGAAGGCCACTGATGAGGGTTTTAATGTTGCAAAAATGTGGACTTTTAATGTTGGACCAAAAAAAATATGAGGACATTTTACTACTTGGATAACACCATAACAAACAAATGAAAAAAAAAAAAGAAAAAAAAAGAAAAAAAAGAAAATAGAGCTATTGAAAGGCAAAGAGACAAAGTGAGGAGATATAGAATAATTAAATATGTAAAAAATATTTAATTTGAATATTATATAAAATAATTAAATATATTGGTCAAGTTCGGTTCGGTCGGTTTTAAAATTATTGAAACCAAAACTGAACCAACCAATTTTGGTTTGGTTCAGTTCAGTTTGTTTTCGGTTCGATTTTTTTCGGTTTTCGGTTATTTGAACCCACCCTTAGTGGAATTAGCATATTTCTATAGGTATCTTGATGCAAAAATCTATATGAAAGTTCTCGAATGACTTACATTGATTGAATCAAATAGGTTTAGACCACAGAACACCCTCTCAATTAGATTGAGAAGATCACTATACATATTGAAGCAATTTGGGTGGATGTGGTATAGTAGTGTGACTGAGTATTTGATTAGTTAGGGTTATGTGAATAATGAACTATGCTCATGCATGTTTATTAAGAAGTCACATTCCAAATTTGCGATCGTTGCAGTTTATGTTGTCGACATGAATAGCACTCCAAAAGAGCTTGAGAAAACTGCCACATACCTAAATAAGAATTCGAGATGAAAGATATTAGGCCGACCTAGAGATCGAGCATTCTCTGGATGGTATTTTGATACTCAATCGAACTATACCCAGAGGTGATGTGTTGTTTAAATGAGGATAAAGCGAAGCCTTCGAGTACTCATATGGTCGTTTGAATGCTAGATGCAAGACGAGATCCTTTCCGTTGTAAGGAAGATGAGGATGAGGTTTGGATCCTAAAGTTCCATAACTTAGTGCAATTGGCAATTTATTATACTTAGCTCAGTGCATTAGACCAGGCATCTCATTCGTTGTTAATCTTTTAGCAAGATCTAGAAACACACCTACACCTTGACACTAGAACAATGTTTAAGACATCTTCAGCTACCTCAAAGAAGTGACAGCTTTGGCTTGTTTTACCTTTATGCTTCCTCGAGTGGCACCGCTCCCTCGGTCCTTGAGTTGATTCTCCCCTTATTGGTTATGTTGATTCAAATTATTTAACTGAACCACACAAGACACATTCTCAAACGGGTTATGTCTTTACTATTGGAGACATAGCAATATGTTGGAGGCCAACTAAGAAGACCTTAGTTGCAACTTCTTCAAACCATGGTGAAATTTTCTCGTTACATGATGTGATAAATAATAGCACACAAATTAAACCCTCTTTTTGACAATTGTAGTATAGATATAAGTAGGGATCGTTTTAGGCCGGGGATTAGGAGGGATCGCTAACCTAATGGAAACTAACTTAAACTTAGGAAAATATACTTAAAAACGCTTAAACAAACTCAAAGACTCTTAACTAAACTCATATGACTCAAAACAAACTTAAAAGACTCAAAACAACACAAAACAATCCAAAAGACTCAATTTAGACTCTAGGACTTAATTTGGATGAAAATAGAATTGGTTTTGACTCAAAAGAATAAAAAACACACTTTAGGACAGATTTGAAACAAGTAAGTAAAGGGGATTGGGTTTTGGACGAAATTAATGTAAAAACAAGTAACTAAAAGACTTAAATGAGATTTGGACGAATTTGGGAAAAACTATGGAAGATTAGATAGCTAAAGGATACTTTTCCACACATGATACATTCAAACACAAATTGATTTCCAGTTGCTTTTTCGATAAACCATTAACCTCAACACCCTAGATTAACCGTGACATCACTAATTAACCCTCAGATTTTCTTTTAGTTATTGGATTGGATGACATAATACGACAACCCAAAGCATTCTTCAAAAGTTCCCTACATGACATCATAATAGAGATACAATCAAAGATCATTACGTTCAATGAAAATCATAAGTATTGACAAAGCACTTGTAACTATGACATCATGATACTCATGCTAGGAATTTACTTAACATGATTGTGAAAACAACCTTAACTACTTGTGAATATAAGTTTGTGACGATTATGTGAAACTCCCTTATATTCTAGCACCAAATTCAAGCATGCAAATTAAGTAGGCCTCCCTAATCAACATATAAGAATAAGTTATCCATCAAACGGTTAAGTAAATTGCATTCACAATTTATGAAATCACAATTGGAATTAATCAACTCATATTATAAAAGTAATCATGGTTTCAAAGCCTCCCCTAGCTAAAACGAGTTTAGCCTCTCATGTTCACAACAAAACAAAGGAAAATAGAATTAAACATTGAGAACAAAAGATAGATTACACCTAAAAAACGTTTCAACACTCCAACTTGAATGCACAAATGTCCAAGGCTTCTTCTTCTTCTCTTCTTCCTTGCAAAGTTGAGGCACAAAAGGTCTAGGGTGATTTTTGGATGGATTTCTGGGTTGTGAATGGATTTAGGATGGTAGGGTGGTGCGGCAAAGGTTGGGGATGGTGTATGGATGCTTGGATGAAGGTATGAATGTGTATGGATGATGGAAAAATGGATGGAAGGCTGCGGCAAAGACTTGATTACTGTGAATGATGGAAGATTGTGTGTAAGAGTGATTAGGGTTGAATGAAAGGGGTGCGTCTTAGGTATTTATTTGGGAGCAAGAATCCCTAGAGTTTATTACATAGTTTAGGAAAGGATTTTGACCCCAAATCCATCAAGAAAATGAGTCATAAAGTCAGAAATTAAAAGGGAAAAAAGAAGGAACTTGCGGCAAAGGATAGGAAAAGGGAATGTGATTTAATTCTGAAATTAGGCAAGGATTTTGGGATAGAAAAGGTATGTGATGTGTGGCTGAGATTGAGGTGAAAAGGGAAGGTGTTTTATTGACTTAGAATAGGAAACAAGGACCTCCCTTGCACGGTAAGGAAGGGAAAGACAATGGGTTACACATCAAGGACAATTAAGATGCAAGGAAGGCTTGATTTGTGTCCTAAATTGCATAGGAGTCTTCAATGTTGCTGAAACATAAGGTCTTTTAGGATTAGGAAAGGTTAAACCAAAATAGGAAACCTTGGCTTAACTTTCCTACTCCATGTAGGAAACCTTCTTTGACTAGGAATCCTCTTGTGATTAGGAATCCTAACACCTTTAGGTCTTCAATTTCGTCCATTCCTTTTGCTCCAAGCATATGCTATCCTTTCCAAGTCCAATTTTGCTCCAAAATGCTCCAAAATGCACCTTTTTGCTTCCTTAGCCATGTGAACCTAAAAACGCACGAAAATAGCTTAAACTACTAAAATAACTATGAACTAACAACATAAATGCACGAAAACAAGCTAACTAAGTCGCCTAAATATGCTCATATCATTACATGAAGCTACGTGTGAATGCTTCTGGTTGAGGGTGGTTATGGAACATATTCGAAGCAACTACGGACTTCCTTCCATTGTTAACATCCCTACAACGATCTTTGAAGATAAAATAGCATGTATCTGTGAAGTCCAACTTTAGTTATTTGGCTTTCCTTGTCAAAAGTTGTAAATGCCACTACACATACTTTTAGATTGTCTATAACTTTTAGAACTCTAGTATGGGTTCACCTTGCTAGATATTATGTCCAAAGGCTTTGATTGAAGACAATGTATCATCACAAAAGGTTTGATCATTCATATATATTCCATGCATAAACCTGAGTTCCTTCTGCCTAATCTTGTTGTCTAGTCAGAAAGTTAATGTTGTCCAGTTGTCTGAACACGATTTTTAAGTCAGCCCACATGGGCTTTCTGACAGTTTTGTTCTAGGTTGTAATCTCAGCTTTAGATTTGCTCAGATTGATCTCTAAATTGACAAGTTTCTTTTGTCCTTATTTGGACAGAAAATTTGGTAGCTCCCATGTTAATAGCCTGGCTGCCTTCCTTGTTTCTTTGGCTAGAACATTTTATTATCTTCAAAAACTAAGTTTGAGCTTTATGCCTTCTCGTCTAGTTTCTCAGCCACAAAACTTTTCTGTTGCATTTAACCTCAAGAGCATTGTGCATCTAGGTGACATTAGTCGTTTCAGTTTTGTGTTGTGTTCTTGATCTAGTTTGTGAATTGATTTCTTAATTAGATCAAGTTAAGATTATAGTCGGTTCTTCTTTCAAATGTTGGAGAATCTGACTGGTGTTTAAATCCATCATCATCATATCATTTGCATTGATCGTGTTAGTTATTGGTGCCACAAGGTGATGGGCTTAGGAAGAGCTGGCACTTCGTGATGACCATGGGAATTCATATATGTGATCATCATAACCTGTCCATTCAACTAAGATAATTGGCATTTGAATTTGTACTAAAATAGATCTAAGTTAGCTGGGATCTCTTCGGTATTTCAAGGTTTTTCAATTGGTATCAGAGCCTTACTATACATATACTTAGAGTGATCTATGAGATTTGCTAATATTGGGTGGAATATCAACATGGATCGTGATTGTATTGGTGGATCATGTAATACACCACCTTTCTTTCTTGGTTCAGATTATGTTGTATGGAGCAAAAAGTTTCAAATTTTCCTTAAGGCTCAAGATCTACTAACTGTTGTTGATTCTCTTACATTTGAGTAGAAGGCTCATTCGTGACTTGTCGATGAAGATTATGTGATCAAGCCAAAGGGTGAATGGAATCAAGGAGAAATTTTGTTAGCTATGGCTAATAGGAAAGCAAGGAATGTTATTGTTTCTACCATCTCATCTAATCAATTTGCTCATGTACGCTACTGCACGACTACTAAGCAAGCTTGGAATAAACTCTGGATCCTTCATGAAGGTGATAAACAAAAGAGAGAACTAAGACTCCAAATGACACTATCAAATTTTGAAGACTTGAGGATGCTCAAGTCTGGGACCTTTCATCTTTTTATGAAAAAGTTTAGATGTTGGCAAATAAGGCTCTAGGACTAGGGAAGCCTATTGAAGAAACGACAGTTGTTTAGAAAATTTTGAGATCATTGCTTAAGCGATTTCAAGCTAAGAAGGTTGTCATTCAAGAGTTTTAGGATCTAAATGAAATCAAGCTAAGGAAGCTGGTTGGGAAACTCATCATCTATGAGATGGAGCTTGACATGGATGAATGTGACTCTAAAATGGCAAAGGAAGTGGCTCTTCATTGTGTTGATAAGTGTGAGTGGGTTAAAGGTCCATGTGAACAGAGTTCTAATGATGATCTTGCATTGTTTGTTAAACAATTCAAAAGAGCCTTTAGGAACAAAGAAAAGGTTGGCAAGTGGTTTGGCGCGTCTTCAACTAAACGTAAGAACCAGTATACAATAGAGAACTGCAAACGGTATACTGAAAAAGGTGATCGGGGTTTGTTAAAGCTATCTGGACCTTGCTTTGCATGTGAAGGAAACAGACATCGAGCCGCTGACTATGCTAACACAAAGTCTCTTGGTCAAAATCATGAGAAAGTAATGATGGCTACTTGGAGTGATAGTGATGATCAAGAATCTCTCTTGTCTGACAAATCATCAGATGATGAAGACAATGTTGTTTCGTTTATTGCCACAGTTTGATACCTGTGTTGCCTTGTTGGAAAAGGCTGAGATCACTTAAAAGGTGTTTGAACTGCAAGATGAAGTTGAGTCTTTTGGACTGGTCAAATCTGAACTTAACAACAAGGTTACTCTCCTTAAAACTGAGCTACATGCTATGTACGAAAGAGGGTCCATGTGTGAAAGTGAAGATGAAAGAGAAGGTTTGATTGCATCTCTTGAAGCTCATGTTTATGATTTAATGCTATCTCAGGAAAGCCATCTTAGACAAATCAAGTTTTTAATAAACAATAATGAAATGTATCATGAACTCAACTTGAAACTTTCCTCTGAATTGAGTGTTGCTACAAGCAAATTATGATATCTATCTGTTGATGTTGGGTTTTCAGATAGATTTTTGACAAATAAAGGTCAAATTGCTGATATTACCTCACATTGTGATGTGGAGTGCATCTCAAGGTTTATATGCACAACTTCTTATAGATTGGATAAATCACCACTCATGTCATGCTTGAGTCATTCTTCCATAAAGAATGGATTTCCTATTGAGGCTATTGTGAAGGTGGATCTGATCAGTGTGGATCAAGCCACAAAAAGTTCCCCTTAGATAAGGAATGTGACTTGAAGGAACAAATTGATCATCTAACAATCGAAGTCAATAGAATGACAAAAATTGTTAATTCATCAAGTTCAGAATGTGCGAATTCAAAGTCAAACGAGGTTTAGTATGGGTTTGACAAATGTATGGTTGCCTTTGATTCAATCTTTTCCCATGAATCTAACACGTGGCTTCTTGACAGTGGTTGTTCATCACATAACTAGTGACAAGGATATGTTTCTATCTCTCATGCTTTTCAGAGGCAATAAGGTAGAATTTGGTAAAGGGAATAAATTTGAAATTATTGGCAAAGGAAGAATCAAGGTCCATAGCCTTCATTTTCTTGAAGATGTCATTTTATAGCTTAAAGTTCCTGAGCTTTCAACAAGTTTACACAGTATTAGTCAGCTTTGTGACAATGTTGCTGGTGAAGCATGTTTTTCAAAGACTAGTTGTAAAGTTTTTGATAAAAATGGGAAGATCATGCTACCTGTTCCAAGATCAAAGGAAAATTTCTATGAATTGGTTGGCCTAGGATGTGATATACTCTCTATGAGGGATGATGATGATGCTTTTGAGCTAAAATTTGAAAGGAAACCATCAAAGCTATTCTTTACTATATGTTAATTGTGTGGAATGTGCAACCTGGAAGATCATACTATCATGTTTCATGTTTGGGATCATAACTCAGGAAGCTGTGAATTGCAAAGGTATGCTCACTTCTCAATTATTGATGCAAATTTATCTTGTGTCACGTTAGCATATACTTTTATGTTATGGATCTTGCCTTTGAGTGATATTTGTGATAGGGATATTATTGTTGGTTACATATTCAATCTCTTGCATGAAGATCCTGTACATATCTTTAATTTTTGGATGAAACTCATGAAGTTGGTGTCTTTCAATTTTCTAAGAATCTCTATCTTACTCTTAGAAGGATTGTACAAAGAAATAGTAGTATTGTTGTTGTTTGGGTACCAAATAAGGAACAACTTGCAGAATGGTTTTCACATTTAATGGACAATCGAAGCTTCAAATCTCTTCGATGGTATATTGCTTCATGAACATATTGAATAACTATGCTTCCAAATTGCCTCGGTTCTGCATGTTTTCTTTTTATCTCTGTTGTGTCTGTCATCTCTTAGGTAAATATACATGTAGTTGTTTTTTATTTTATCAAAGTGTATAACTTGTTGCTCACAATTGTTACTTTTACATGGATTAACCTTGGATAATTCTTAACCGTGTTGTCAAAGGTTCTCCTTCACTATGGTTGTTAGTCTTTGAAAAATCATTATTTCATTCAACAAATGCTCTTGTTGATTTTTAGGCTAGTTTTACTTTGGTCTCGATTAGGTTGTAGTGACACCACTTACTCCATAAACTGAGCTTAAGTGTTAACTCCAGTGCAAAACACCACCAGTTTCTATCGTACCTTCATGCTCATTGCTCTCCTAAAGAAAATCAATATTATGAGCATCAATATCTCAAATGATTGGCATTTACTTAAATACTCAAAAATGGGGATCTCATTCTTACAAGTTTATTATCACATGCAATGTCATGTGCCTTCAATTCCTTTCCTCTTGTCATGAAAAGTTCAAAAGTGATTTGGGGTGCTTCAAATACATCTTGCATCAATCATATTAAATGTCTTGGGTTTCGTACTTCCATACGTCATCTCGAAGTTTCATCTGGTTTTGACTTTCCAAGTGTGTAGTTTTGTGTTTTGCTTCTTGCTCATTTTATCTTGAAAGTGTTGGAACTTAAACTTAATGGATTATTATAAGCTTGGGCATCTACTTAAATCTCCTTGAACCTTGTTGAGTGTGCTTTTGATTTAAGGACGTCTTTCTCCAATCCTATTCCCATACCTTGACACATCATAGTTGCTTTGTGTTAATCGGTGCTTTACTGTCTAAGTGTGGTCTAAAGGTTAGGTTATGCTATTTGTGAAATACATTGTCCTTTTAATTTTAAGTCCACACTTAATTCAAGTTTGTGGAGCCAAAAATAACCAAGAAAAATGTGGAGACGACACATGGATTCTTGTGTAGAAAAAGACAAAAATACCCTCGAGGCACACCGAAACTCCTATGCACAAGCAACGGGCAATCATAATTCGATCAAGGTCAAAAGTAATCAAAATAGGTAATTATTCAAAACCTATTTCATCTATCGTCATCAAATCCTCCCCACAAGGTAACTCCCAAATTATTTCTTTCAAATTATATTAATTGGCTAATTAATTGATTTATTACTCAATTAATTGTAAATTACACCCCAAAAACCACTATATGTGGCCGGTTCCCATCTCTTCCAAAGGGGCCAGCCACACCCCTATAAATACCACCCCGTTTTCTCTAAAAAACTAAGTTGAATCCTCTTGCAAAATTTTCTAAATTCTTCAAATAGTTTTCCCTCAAAATTCTAACTTTGGTATCAGAGGTTCTTCGACCAAAGCCCCTTCCCTCCCCCCCCCCAAAACAAAAAAATTTATCGTGGGTGCGTGAGGCTCTTGGCTTTGGCCTAAGGTGTTAATTGTTTCTACAGGTGCATTTTCTTCCAAGCACAAGAAAGAAGAAATTTGCATCCACAAATTGGTGCTCTCATTGAGAGCTTGAGTCACATACTCATAGAAAACTCTTGCATTCAAGGTTTTTCGTTTTCTTTTTCATTTGTAGATTTTTCGTACATTCTTATTCTTGGAATTTTTATTTTTAAACATTCTTTGGTAAAACGTAAAACAAAAGTACAATCGCAAGAGATTCGGAAACCTCAATGAACGCAAAATTTTATAGTTCAAGAATTAGAACAGTGGCGATCTGGAAGGCTCAACACAACGATGAATGGAGCAGTATGACCCCTATGGGGCACCACCATAGTGGCCACCCCTGCAGCCACCCTCAGCAAGGCCCACGGCCTAAGCCGTGCCATTGAAGCCCACACGGGCCCAAGCCCAAGGCGAGCCGGCCTGAGCCATTCAAGCCCAATGCGAGCCCAACGCTAACCTCGCACCTACGTGTGCCATACACCGAGTAGCCCACTCCCGTGGCCTAGCCTGCTCCCATGGCCTTCCAAGCAACCCAAGTCGGTCCAAGATTAATTTAACCATCTCGACTTCAAATTTCTAGGCCTATGATTGAACCAGGAGCATTTTCACCATATCTTTCCGATGATTTGACATTCCCCAATTCAAATCTCATGGCCAGAGTACCACACTTCCACTGCTCAAGAAGATGCATTCATTCCAAACTCTTCCAATCTGAATGGCAAATAACACTTGTCTCGACAAGCCACAGAGTTGACAAGCACCTTTGCATAGCATACGACCTTGGTGAACCAGCTCTTGCAGCGCACCGAGATCCAACGTGCCCCAAACGAGGTGTCTAGAAGTAGAATAAGGATATACAAGGAACCTCTCCAGCAGCGTTCTAGTAAGCAGTCACTCGACCAGCCACGAATCGAGCGTTCGAGCAGTGTACACTCCCGACTGGGCCCCCGAGATAGGGTATACTCTCATCTTAGCGCGTGGATAAGCATACACTCACAGTTGGGGCCACATTCTGATGATCAACATGAGCAGCCATTCAGGAAAAACGTTCATTGGCGACTAGGCCTGCAAGGAGCATCCTTCACATCACATCGAAGAGAAGCAGTCACTCAATCGGGCTCAAGATCAACCGGTAGCCTGCGAAGAATCCCTTTGCCTGCCAGAAACAAACCACATGCACCATCGCCATAACATAGATGAACCGAACACGTAGAAGAGCAGCCTAGACCGATAAGTCAAGATCGAGAACAGCCAAGAGCCTCGCTACCCTAACAAAGGCAGATCCAGGAAGAGGTAGAGAGGTTCTTAAACGAGCGATTCCAAAATTTCCAACACAACGAAGTCGCTAATAAAGCATTATAATGGGACATGACCAACATGAGCAGGTCATCCTTTGTAGCCTTCTAAAAAAGACTCCCAGTAGACCACCCACTGTTCGGACTCTTTCGCTTTAGCAGAGAAGCATGCACTTTTGGACGAAGCTCGACAACTAGACAAGGCACCCAAGCAGCATTGAAAAGAGTTACCAGTGGCTCAAAAAAAGGAGAACGGAAAGCAGTCCAGCAAAAGCAAGCAGTAGGCCAAGCGTAGGGAGCGATCCACGACCAAGTAAGGCCCAATAACTAGAAATTACTCTAAATTCCTAATCTCGATCCACCAAATCCTTCGCGACATCAAGAACAAGCCATGGTTCAAGCTGCTGAAATAATCAAAGAGAGATACCTCCAAAGTTGGATCACACTAAATACTGCACATTCCAATAAGGTCTAGGTCACACAACCGACGACTGCTACACTTGGAAGAATTGCATAGAGAAGCTTGTGAAAGAAGGCAAGGTCGACAGGTACTTGGACAAGCCATCTGCACAACCTAGAAGGAATGCAGACACCGACGAAGAGTCGCCAACAAAGATGATTCAGATTAATGACATCTTCGCCGAATCCGAGCACTTAGCAGCCACCAACAACTCCAAAAAAAAAGAAGATCCAACATGTTTTACTAGTCTCGCTGGTCCAATTAGTTAACACCTAATCTAGACCTATCGTTAGCTTTCACCGAGCAGGATGCAGAAGGCGTCGACTTTCCACATGAAGACGCACTAGTGGTATTTGTCCAACTAGCCTAAGCTATAATCGACAGAATGATGGTTGACAATGGAAATATTTGTGAAAACTAGTTCATTTAAGCAACATCTATGCATGCAATTAACAATTAAAAGGTGTAATCATGCTTGTATGCACTCAAAAACAAAACTTTACCCATGAAATTCAAGGCCTAGTGAGTGTGGTGAACGAAGACTCAACTCAAGAACAAAGTGAGTTGAGAAATATTATACCTTTGTTAATTCCTCTTTGCATAAGCAAAGGCTAATCACCCAAGAGATAGTGCCTTCATTCCTTACTTCTTAGCTCCATGGATTTCTTGGATGAGGGTGGTAGAATGGATTCTCTAAGTTCCCAAAATAGAGAACCTCTAAGTCTCCACACCAAGGAGAGCATTGATGAAGAGATGAGTGACCTAAAGGAAGTAAGATTGCTAGCTAATTTCCTCTAGGGTGGTCGGCCTCTTAGAGAGAAAAGAAAGCTTTGTGTTATCATCTTTTCTCCAAAAGAAACCCTAATGATGAAATGTTATAAAGTTCTTTATATAGTCCCTTCAATTAAGTGAGAAAAGAACCAAAACCCTTCATCCTACAATGTGGCCGGCCTTAAGGATTCATTGGGCTTTCAAGCCCTTTGTGTTTTCAAGTTGTCATACAACTTTAGTTAATGGGCTTAACATTCAAATCCCATTGGGCCTTGCGGCCCAAAACTAACCCTAGGTCTATAACGAACTTATTTGTTTGGTTATTGAACATATTAATTAATCACAGCCATTTAATTATCCTTACTCATCTCCGTTGTTTCTTCAATCTCTACCTTACACGGTGTATGATCCCTTAGGTTCCTTTTAGCGAGGTAGTGTGCGATTAGAACTCTTCAAATCAATTGTGAATTGAAACATACTTTTAATTCTCCCTTTAGTGGTCCACAAACTAGAAGTGACACCTAGCAGTATATCATGACTACCCAAGCTAATCAGAAGAGGTGTAGAACCTATTCAATTTAGGATTACAATGCAATACCATTTTTCTCTAATACAATACTCTTGACCACATTGTTTGGTTTGATAGTTTATTCATGTCTACTATCCAATGTGATTCATTTACTTATATGATTGCCTTGAATGTCATTTGGAACGACTTCCTAAATCTCATTCATACTCTGGCCAGAGATTCTTAATCATATCATAGAGTATTCTCCCTCAAACGACTTGAAGGTTAGAGATCCCTTGTTGCACATTCACTTGTCTCCATGGCTAAGTGGCTTAACCCCAACTATGCCGTGGACACCCTCTGATGGAGTGACTTTGACATAGTCAAAGATCAGGGACCTAAGACAACTATGATGCCTTAGGTCAAATGACTACTTTGCATTATCTCAACTAGAGTTCTCATGTGACATGAGTATGAGAACTCCTTGTTGATCGCGTTCAGTAGACTCATTCTCTATTGAGCACCTACATGCTTGTCTTGGTGTCAGTCACACCAATGACTCGAGACCAGTCACTCTCCCTAAGAGAAGACATAATATGTACTGATCTGAACGAACTATCAATGCCCAATCGGCAATCCTATGATCAGGAACGTTTATGATATGTATACGAAAGAGAAAGGTCTCATGTATCTAACTTATTTAGATAGCATTCTCCCAATTACTTATTCCTTGGACTTATCATTTAAGCATATAACATTTATATAAGACGACTTTAAACAATAATCTTTACCCTTTGTATTAAACTAGATTAGTTTAACCTGTGAAATGTCCGTAAAGTATCATCATGTGATTGGCTTTAGTGCACATTTCCAATAGTACGAGTCTGACAAAGAGAAAATTGCGTTCATGATCAAGTGAGGCACCTACTGCTACAAGGTCATGCCCTTTGGCCTTAAGAACGCATAAGCTACTTACCAAAGGTTAGTAAACATGATGTTCAACAAACAAATTGGAGTAACCATGGAGGTCTACGTTGACGACATCATGGTGAAAGGCAAGAAACAGTCAAACCACATTGGCAGCCTGGCAGAAACTTTCAACGTCCTTAGAAAGTACAAGATGAAGCTCAATCCCACCAAATGTACATATGGAGTATCTTCAGGCAGATTGTTAGGGTACCTAGTGACCCAACAAGGAATCGAAGCACATCCCAAGTAAATTCGAGCGATCCTAGAAATGAAATCTCCAACCACCTTGAATGAGATCCAAAGCTTGACTAGACGAGCAGCCGCCCTTAACCATTTTTTTTTTGTGGTCCACCGATCGATGCAAACCCTTTTTCAAGGCCATCAAGAGGGCAAAACCAGACAAATGGGATGATGAGTGCAAAAAAAGCTTTCCAAGACCTGAAAAAGTATCTTACATCACCTCTCTTACTATCTGAGCCATCAGCAGCGGAGGACTTATACAACTACTTGGCAGTCTTCGAAGTAGCAGTGAGCTCTACCCTCATACAAGAGCTAAGGGCCCAACTACTGGTATTCTACACTTCTAAAGCTTTTCTTGATGCAAAAACAAGATACTCGAAGATCGAAAAGTTAATTTTGGCGCTAGTTGTTGCGGCTCGGAAGCTCAGACCATACTTTCAAGCTCATACAGTCATCATCATGACTCAATATCCTCTTCGATCAATCCTACATGGTCTGGATGCTTCTTAACGATTGATGAAATAGGCGTTAGAACTTGCCCAATATGGTTTAGTTTTTCGACCTTGCACGGCGATAAATACCCAAGCCTTGGCGGACTTCATAGCAGAATTCACACCTAGCCTAGACGGTGACCGAGCATGCCCTCGCCATGCCTGCTCCACCCAATGGAGACTTCTAGCATTTGCATGTCGACGGTGCATCTAACTACAAAGGCTTAGGAGCAAGCGTGGTCCTTGTCACCCCAAACGGTTCATTGCTTTAGCAGGTAATCACTCTAGGCTTCAAGGCATCCAACAAGGAACCAAAGTACGAGGCCCTGCTAGCAGGCCTCCAAATGCAAAAAGACTTGGCGATGAAAAAACTCGCAATTCACTCTGATTCCCAACTAATCACCAACCAGATTACTATGGAGTACATGGCAAAACATCCAAGGATGACACAATACCTAAAGAAGGTATGCAAGCAACTTGAGGAATTTCAGACTTACATTCTCACTCAAGTTCTGCGGGTAGACAACGCCCACGCAGACTCGCTAGCCGGCCTAGGCTCCGCCCTCGACAACCAACTCAAACGCTCTATTCAGGTAGAGTATCTAGAAAAGCCAAGCATAGAGGCAGAGCCGGCAGTCGAAGTGTCACAGGTTAGTATAACTCCCAATTGGCAAAGTTCTATTATAGACTACTTGGTCAATGGCACGCTCCCCACGGAAAGATTGGAGTCTAGAAAGCTCCAAATAAAGGCAGTAAGCTACTACATCTGGAACGGCATTCTCGTCTGAAGATCCTACACCGGACCATATCCCCACTGCCTAGCACCTCCCGATGACCTAAATGTTCTAAGCTCAATCCACGAAGGCGTTTGTGGAAATCACTCCGAATGCTGATCCTTAGCACAAAAGGCTTTTAACGTAGGCTACTACTGGCCTACCATGCATCAAGACGCTAAGGAATTAGTGCAAAAATGCGACCGCTGCCAAGGCTACAAGTCGGTACCAGCACTGCCTACCAACGAACTACACCCGCATACGAGTCATTGGCTGTTCATGCAGTGGGCAATCGATTTGGTAAGGCCAATGTCCCCCGCTATTGATGGTAAATGCATGTTGATCATGGAAACTGATTACTTCAATAAATGGGTAGAAGTAGAGCCCATGACAACCACGACTCAAATGGACATAGAGAGCTTCATATGGAGGAACATTATTTACCGATTTGACATCCCTCAATCCATCGTCACCGATAATGGCCCACAATTCGTGGGCAAAGATTAGGTGAAGTTCTTCTAAAAGTACGGCATCAAGCAGCACATGTCCATGCCAAGATATCCTTAAGGTAATAGGCAGGCTGAAGCATCTAACAAGACGATCGTCAACTGCCTCAAGAAATCCCTTTCCGACAATAAGGGAAAATGGCCAGATGAACTCCCCGGATGTTTATAGGTATATCGCACCACCAAAAAACGACCAGCTGGTGAGACTCATTTCTCTTTGACATTTGGTTTAGAAGTAATCATTTTTCCCATTGTCATCATGCCAAGTATCAGCACTATGCCACCAAGCATGGAGCAGAAAAGTAAGAAGATGGCCACAAGCTTAGATTTAGTAGAGGAGAAGCGCGAGCAAGCCATTACCCACATCGCAGCCTACCAGCAACAACTCCTCTTTAGCTACAACAAAATGGCAAAGATATTGCAGTTCCAACCCGAAGATTTAGTCCTACGAAAAGAGTAGTTACACCCTCGCCACCACCTCGTAAACCAATTTCCTGACACCCACATTGGTCTGCTCGCCAAAGTAGGAAGATAAATTCTACACTCCGAATATCCAGACATAGATGAGCCGAGCTGCCCTAGTATAACTAGATGCACGATGGCTTGCGTTGGGATTCCTAAAAGTAACCATAATGGTCTTTTTGAAGGCATAGCTAACTGAAGGATTTTAGGTCTCTTGGCATAATCTGTGGGAAACTGTGCCTAGAGACAGAATGGGCACGTAACACAACACATTCTATGAACGGCTGCCCTGGAACCCTAAAGTTGCTACCGAGTGCAGTATGGTAGCCTACGATTTTCAGAAGACTGCTTACGGTTTGCCTTTCGAGCAGTAAAGCCATGCTAGATTTATACAACTGCACATTCTTATGAAAGGTTAAACAAGCTAGCGTGCTGTATGAAGCTTTATCCACTACTGACATGCTACGTAGTCGATAAGCTTCACCTCTTCCAATCGCGAAACGACCTACACCAAGTCCTAAAGTGTTGTGATACTTGCTACACAACCTACGGAGTTGGAGAACGCCAAGGTTAACAGCCTAGTGGTTATGCGAACTCATCTGCTTCTGTAAATAAGGCATCCGGCTGCCGACCCTATGGCTAACTACTTTGCAAAGTTCTACACCAACACCTACGGCTGCATAGGCTATACGGGCTACCTAAAAGATTACTCTTCAGCAGCTTGGACATTTTACGATTACTCAGTCGCCACCCCTTCAACAGCCATGATGCTCTCAGCAGCGGCATCATTAAGTGTTTCACCCCCAGCTGCCCCAGCTTGGGCATTAACCTCTCCGACTACCTCACTAATAGAAGCCTCAGAAGTAAAGGCGAGCAAGTCTTCCGGAGAAATAGAGAAGGTCTCGAAGTCTTTACCAGAAAACCTAAAGTCATATAGTTGCCCAAAGAGATGGTCTACATAACCCAACTTGTAGAAATCAGCTTGACTCTGAGTAAGCGAAGCCTCGAACCCAGCCTTTTCACCCTTTAACTGCTCATTCTCCTCGGACCCACTGCAACTCCTTCACTACCTTTTTCAGATTATTGTTGATCTTTAAAGCACCTTGAAGTTCCAACACTTAAGGCTTAAGCCTATCAACGACCTTCTTGAAGTGGATCACTTGGTTGTAAGCAGTGATCGATTCTTCATCCTTTGCATAAGCAGGGTAGCGGAGCTCAGAGACGGCACGCTCAAGGTCATGAATCTAAGGTATATAACACCCAATCTCCTTCTCTGCATTTTCATACTTTACTTAGATTGCTTCTAGCCTGGTCTTCAAATCCACAATCTCTTGGCGTGCAGTCTTAAGCTGCAGAGAAGTAGGGGCAGAGATATTAGACCCATTCAAAGCAGCGAACTTAGATTCCAACTTCTCGACTTTCTCGACCGAGAAGTAAGCTTCAGCTGCCATAATTCTTGCCACTTCCTTGGCAGCCTTGGTATCATTTTAGTCAATGAACATAGATTCGGCTGCTTGATAGGAGCATATTCATGCGACTTAAATGGCTTGTTCTCATGCATTTACGTTATGTTTCTCTCGTTATTTTAGTCCTTTATGCTTCTTTTGTGTGTTTTCAGGTTCTAAGGGCCTAGGGAGCAAGAAAGTGCATTTTGAGGCCATTTGGAGCATTTTTGGGCATGGATTGGATAGCTTATCCATGGAGCCAAGAGGATGGACGAATTGGAAGGCCTTGTAAGCACTTGAGGACACAAAACAAATGGCCCTAACCCAATTACTTTCACCTTGCCTTGGGCTTAACACAAACACCATTCCTTGCCATGCAAGGGGGAGCAATTTGGGTCCATTTCATGTACTTAAACTCTAGCCCAATCCACAATCACTTCAAAGCCATGCAAAGAACCATCCATTCCATCAAAAACAATCCATCAATTCACATGCAAAACCACCATTAACACACATGCACCCAAACAAAGCCAACCTAGCTAACCCTACATGCATTCTTTATTCACTCTTCATCATTGCATTCATTCTCCAAACACTTTCATTAATTAAAACACATTCACACACCAACTCACACTATCATTGCCGTGCACATTCCCTAACATTTCTAGCCATTTCACTTCATCATTACACCACCATTCATTCATTAATCCACATGCACATTCAATCATTCACTCAAGCACCCTTGTGCC
The DNA here is from genome assembly GCF_963583255.1 of Pyrus communis. Classification (NCBI taxonomy): domain Eukaryota; kingdom Viridiplantae; phylum Streptophyta; class Magnoliopsida; order Rosales; family Rosaceae; genus Pyrus; species Pyrus communis. The sequence goes on along the minus strand of NC_084810.1, from coordinate 14,038,399 downwards.
TTGTTTCCCCCTTTGTTCCCACCAATCACATGCATCATCATCATTTCTAATCCACATGCTCTCCAAGCTTTCCCACTTAAATCATTAAGCCACATACACACACCATCTTCCCTTTTTCCAAACCCTTTGCCGTGCACATGTTTTCTTTTCTTTAAATTCCAGCTTTCAAATGCAAACACATGCACAACAACACCATCACAAAACCTGCCATCATTCACCAAACATCCTTTGCTTTACATCTCCACAAACACATGCATTTACACCACTAAAAATCCCCTTTGCCGTGGCCTACATACACATGCATCCTGAAAACATTCTTGCCGTGAGTTCCCACTCCCATTTCCAGCTTTCCACAACTTTTCCTAGCTATTTTATTACATACATTCCCCCTTCATTATTCCAATCACATGCACCCATAATCATTCATTCCCTCCTAGCTGCAATATTCCCTCTTTCCTTCCTTCATTCACCTATAAATAAGCATCCAACACTCCTCAAAATGCATTGACTCTTCCATAAAAATTTCAGTCACAAACACCAAGCAACAAACCCCTTGTTGCCGTGGGTTCTCTTCATTTCCAGCATCATTTCCTTCTATTTCCACCACTTCCCAACCCTCCAAACCACTCCTCATCCATTTCCATAATCCCCCAAACCTCACCTTAGACCTTGTGCTACAACAACAAGGAAGAAAAGAGTGCCTAAACGTTCATACAATTCAAGTTTGAGTTGTTGGAATGTTTAGGTGTTTCTTTGATTTCAAAGTTTAAATTTAATTCTCTTTGTTTTGTACGTATAAGAGTGGAAGAGAAGAGTGCCTAAACGTTCATACAATTCACGTTTGAGTTGTTGGAATGTTTAGGGGTTTCTTTGATTTCAAACTTATGAGGAACTAAACCCCCTTTAGCTAGGGGGTGATTCAAAACTATGTTTATATTTGCAATATGAATTGATTAACTTTCGTTGGAATTTCATAAGTTGTGGATTCAATTTGTTTAACCGTTTGATTAATAATTTATTTATGAATGTTTATTAAGAATGCGCGCTTAATTTTCATGCATGAATATGACGCTAGAATATAAGTGAATTTCATCTAATCGTTATGAACTTATATTCACAAGTAGTGGAGGTTGCTTATAAACAATCGCGTTAAACGAATTCTTGGCATAAGTTTCATGCGTATTCCATAGTAACGAATGCCTCGTCAATGTTTATGATTTCCGTTGAACTTAATGATCTTTGTTGAATGTCTCTATCATGCGTATTCCATAGTTAGGGACTTTGATTAAGAATAATTTGGTTGCAATGCGTATTCCATTCAATCCAACGAATCTAGGGAAATCTGAAAGTTAATTTAAGCGGACCTAATTAACTTGGAGCATTGAGTTTCACAACTTATCGAAAGACCAACTGAGAATCAATTTTGTATGCAAGTGTAACATGTGTGGAGAAGAACCCCTTGGCTATTCCATCATCCATATTTTCATCACATTCATATTTACATTTTGCCTTTAATTATATTATGTCCATTTAATTTAATATCGTCCAAACACAATTCCCCCATATTTCGTTGAGTCTTAATCATTCGTATTTGTTTTATTTTTGTATCTTTAAGCTTTTGGAGTCATAAACAATTTCAAATTCGTCTAAATCAAGTTCTAGTTTCTATTTGAGTCAGTTTGATTGTTTTAGGCAGTTTGAGTTTTTCAAAGCCATTCTGAGTCATAGTAGTCTTGTTAAGAGTATTTACATTTAGTTTTTGTGTTTTCAAGTCATTTCAAATTAGATTAGCACCCCTAGTTAATCCCCGGTTAGAACGATCCCTACTTACATCATTACTACAATTGTCACAAATAGGGTTTAGTTTGTGTGCGTATAAATCCACGCATCAAATTTTGGCGCCGTTGCCGGGGATTAGCAAAGTTGCTAATCCCTTGTCTTTATTTTTATATTTTTTCGTGCATTCTTATTTCAGATTCTTAGTTTGTTTGTTTCCTTGTTTTTTTTAGGTACTGTGTATGACTCGTAGCTCTCGGCCTATTATAGAGAACATCTCCGACTTTGACAGTGATTTTGAACGCACTTTGAGGAGAACGAGGAGTCAACAAGAGCCACCACAACCTCCACCACAACCTGGGCTTGAAGAAGACGAAGTAAGTGTAGAAGAAAAGCCCACGGATCAGATTTTTGAAGAAGAACAAGCCATGGCAGCAGATAATAGAACCATCAAGGAGCTTTCGGCCTCGGGTTTGGCCAATGCATCCCCTCTTTGCATGCAATACCCCGCGGCTGCCCAAGGCAAGACCGATGAATTTGAACTCAAATCCAGTTTGTTACACCATATTCCGAAGTTCCATGGCTTGTCTATGGAAGACCCCAACAAACACTTGAAGGAGTTCGAGGTGGTTTGTTCGAGCATGACCCCCGTCAATGTGGATGGGAGTATATTGAAGATGAAGGCCTTTCCATTTTCACTTATGGACAAGGCCAAAGATTGGCTCTACGAACTAGCCCCGGGAACTGTGACTTCGTGGGAGAGTATGAAGTGTGCTTTCTTGGAGAAATTCTTCCCTACTTCGAGAGTGATTCTCCTACGGAAGAAAATTAGTGGTATTCAACAGAATCATGGTGAGACATTCCCGGCTTATTATGAGCGCTTCAAGGGCCTTGTAGCTTCATGTCCTCAACATCAAATGAAGGAGGAACTTCTCCTCCTTCAATATTTCTATGAGGGCCTCCTTCCTATCGAACGTCAAATGCTTGATGCATCAGCGGGAGGAGCATTGGTGGACAAAACACCAAGGGATGCCAAGATTCTCATAGCCAACCGAGCGCTCAACGCCCAACAATATGAAGGAGTGGGCCAAAGGGAAGCACCACGGCAACAAAGTGTAAATGAGGTGAGTGCTATTTCTGAAATTCAATCACAACTTGCTAATCTTACTTCTCTTGTTTCTCAGGTTGTGATTGGTCCAAAAGCACAAGAACACCAAGTTTGTGGCGTGTGCTCAATTCAAGGGCATCCATCCGACAAGTGCCCTCAACTAATCGAGAATGGTGGGTGGGAATCTGCCAATGCAATTGGTTTCCAAGGACAAAATCAAAACAACCCATACTCGAACACTTACAATGCCGGATGGAGGGAGCATCCAAACTTCAAATGGAGGGAGCCACAACAAGCTGCCCAACAAGGAGGATTTAGGCCAAACCCCCCTGGTTTTTATTCCAAGCCGTATGCACCCCAACAATCCCAACAACCTTCGGCATCATCTCATTCAGGTACGTCTTTGGAAAGTAATCAAGCTATGCAATTACTAACCTCTATTTCGCAGGGGTTGCAAAATCAAAACAACCGGATAGAAAATAACGAGAAGGAGATGATGGATATGAAGAAACAAATAGGGCAGATTTCTGAGTTCCTTGGACAGAATAGAGAACAAGGAAAGCTTCCTAGCTCAACCACAGTCAATCCAAAGGGAGGATTCGAATCCGCCAAGGCCATCACCCTAAGGGGTGGAAAAGAAGTTGGGACCGAGCCAAACAATCCCAAATCTACCCAGAAAGTAGATGAAGAGACGACACAACCTGAGGCAGATCACCCTAACTCGGCCAAATCAAGTAATTTAAGTTCAAATTCATGTACTTCACGTCCTAATCTGCCCAATGTACCTTTTCCTCGCAGGTTCATGCAAGAAAAAAAGGAAGAAAGCGAGAAGGACATTCTTGAAACGTTCCGGAAGGTGCAAGTGAACATACCGCTTCTCGATGCAATCAAACAGGTTCCAAAGTATGCTAAATTCCTCAAGGACCTATGCAATACAAAGAGAAGAAGGGCAAACAAAGAGGTAGTGAAGGTAAGCGAGAATGTGTCCGCTGTTTTGCAACGTAAACTGCCTACCAAGTGCAAAGACCCTGGTAGTTTCACAATTCCTTGTGTGATTGGACATAATCGTTTTGAACATGCCATGCTTGATTTAGGTGCATCCATAAATGTCATGCCTTATTCTATTTATGCATCTATGAATTTGGGTGAATTAAAACAAGATGGTGTAATTATACAATTGGCCGATCGTTCTAACGCGTATCCAAAAGGAGTTTTGGAAGATGTGCTTGTGCAGGTGAACCATTTAATTTTTCCGGCTGATTTCTACGTCCTAGACATGGAGGATTCAGCCCATTCTACATCTTTGCCGATTCTCCTTGGTAGGCCATTCATGAAGACGGCCCGAACGAAGATTGATGTATACAAAGGTACCTTGACAATGGAATTCGATGGGGAAGTGATTGATTTTAATATTTCTGAAACTATGAGATATCCCGTTGATGACCATTCTTGTTTTTCCATTGATGTTATCGATTCTTTGGCGCAGGTATACCTTGAAGAATTGAACGAGGACGCCTTGGAAACAACCATCACTAAGGCCATAGAGCGCAAAAATGAAGGATTTGGGCCAATGCAAGGCCACGACAAGGAGGAGGAATTCTTTGCCATGGGTTCTAGTGAAGAAATAATTGAGGTTGTGGCAGCCCTTGAGTCATTGCCACAACAATATGGTAAGGTTCCACTCTCACTTTCAAATTCAGTTTCCACTAAGATGCTACCTTCTGTTGTTCAGGCACCATCGCTTGAACTTAAGCCGTTGCCGGACCATTTGAAGTATGTGTTTTTGGGAGAAGGCGAAACATTGCCCGTCATCATTTCATCAAGTCTCACGGAAATGGAGGAGGAGAAGCTTGTGAGGGTGCTGCGAGAGCACAAAACGGCCATAGGGTGGACTTTGGCCGACATTAAAGGAATAAGCCCTACCACATGCATGCACCGTATACTTCTTGAGGAGGGGACTAAGCCATCGCGAGAGGCTCAACGCCGTCTCAACCCTCCGATGATGGAAGTGGTGAAGAAGGAAATAATCAAGCTTTTGGATTGCGGAGTGATCTACCCTATCTCCGATAGCCGTTGGGTCTCTCCAGTTCAAGTCGTTCCCAAGAAGTCCGGAGTAACTGTTATCAAGAATGATGAGAATGAGCTCGTGCCTACACGCATTCAGACTGGATGGCGAGTATGTATCGATTACCGGAAGCTAAATGCCATGACTAGGAAAGATCACTTTCCTTTGCCATTCATCGACCAGATGCTCGAAAGGTTAGCCGGTCATGCTTTTTACTGTTTTCTTGATGGATACTCTGGATATAACCAAATTGTGATAGCCCCGGATGATCAAGAGAATACCACATTCACATGTCCCTTTGGAACATTTGCTTATCGTCGCATGCCATTTGGCTTATGCAACGCACCGGCCACTTTCCAAAGGTGTATGGTAAGTATATTTTCCGATTTTGTTGAAAAGATCATTGAGGTTTTCATGGATGATTTCAGTGTATTTGGGAGTTCATTTGATAATTGCTTGGATAATCTGACCTTAATTTTGAAACGATGTGTTGAAACTAACCTTGTCTTGAATTGGGAGAAATGTCACTTTATGGTGAAACAAGGTATAGTTTTAGGACATATTGTTTCAGAAAAAGGAATTGAAGTAGATAAATCGAAAATAGACCTTGTACGTCACTTACCCTCTCCTACTTCGGTTAGAGAGGTACGTTCGTTTCTTGGCCATGCAGGGTTCTATAGGCGTTTTATCAAGGACTTCTCCAAGATGTCCAACCCTCTTTGCCGATTGCTTCAAAAAGATGTGCCATTCAAGTTTGATGAAGAGTGTAATTCGGCATTTAACCAACTCAAGGAGAAGCTAGTCTCGGCCCCCATTATTGTACCTCCAGATTGGAGCCTTCCGTTCGAGCTCATGTGCGATGCATCCGACTATGCATTAGGAGCTGTTCTAGGACAAAGAAGAGACAAGCGGCCGCATGTCATATACTATGCCTCTCGGACTCTCAATGATGCCCAATTGAATTACTCCACGACGGAAAAAAAACTTCTAGCTGTGGTTTTTGCTTTAGATAAATTCCGTTCATATTTAATTGGTACTAAAGTAATCGTTTATTCTGATCATGCAGCTTTGAGGTACTTGCTCACGAAAAAGGAAGCAAAGCCGAGGCTTATCCGTTGGATTCTTCTTCTTCAAGAATTTGATATTGAAATCCGGGATAAGAAAGGAAGCGAGAATGTAGTGGCTGACCATTTAAGCCGAATGATCCATGAGGAGCATGAACATGCCGTACCTATCCCTGAAACTTTTCCCGATGAGCAGCTGCTATCCATTGAGGTAAGTGAACCATGGTATGCAGATTTAGTGAATTACTTGGTGGCTAAACAATTTCCAAATGAACTAAACAAACACCAACGTGATAAGCTTAAAAATGATGCACGTTTCTATGTTTGGGATGACCCTTATTTGTGGAAGTATTGCTCAGATCAAATTGTACGTAGATGTGTGCATGATTCTGAATTTCACTCAATTCTAAGCTTTTGTCACACATATGCATGTGGTGGTCATTTTGGCACACAATGCACTGCCCTCAAGGTTCTAGAGTGTGGTTTTTATTGGCCGACTATATTTAGGGATGCTAGAACCTTTTGTATGTCTTGTGATCGTTGCCAACGAATGGGTAACATAGGTACCAAGGACCAAATGCCGCAAACCCCTGTCTTTAATGTTGAAATTTTTGATGTTTGGGGCATTGATTTCATGGGCCCTTTCCCTCCATCTTATGGTTTCACTTATATCTTGCTAGCCGTTGATTATGTTTCTAAATGGGTGGAAGCAAAAGCCACCCGTACTAACGATTCTAAGGTGGTTGCAGATTTCATGATAACTAACATTTTTGCTAGGTTTGGAATGCCGAGAGTAATCATAAGTGATGGAGGGTCTCACTTTTGCAATCGGACCATTGAGGCGTTGCTAAGAAAGTACCATGTCAACCATAAGGTCTCCACACCTTACCATCCTCAAACAAATGGCCAAGCCGAGGTGTCTAACCGAGAAATCAAACAAATTTTGGAGAAGACCGTTGGACCAACAAGGAGGGATTGGAGCTTACGTTTAGATGATGCACTGTGGGCATATCGTACGGCATACAAAACACCCATTGGGATGTCACCTTTTCGGCTCGTCTATGGTAAGCCATGTCATTTGCCCGTAGAGTTAGAGCACAAGGCACATTGGGCCGTGAAGATTTTCAACATGGACATAGATGCAGCGGGAGTTCATAGGAAGCTCTAATTGAATGAACTTGAGGAGATTCGGAATGAAGCCTATGAGAATGCCCGGATGTACAAAGCCAAGACCAAAGCATTCCATGATAAAATGATTCGAACCAAGACCTTCACAGTTGGGCAAAAAGTGTTACTTTTTAACTCTCGCCTACGTTTGTTTCCTGGTAAGTTGCGTTCCAAATGGATTGGCCCGTTTGTTGTTACTAATGTTTTCCCTCATGGTGCAGTGCAAATCAAAAGTTCAAGGACGCAGCAAGAATTCAAAGTGAATGGGCATCGATTGAAGCCCTATTACGAGATGTTTGAGGAGCATGTCGTGGAGGAGGTACCCCTCCATGCCGTGGAACCTAGTCAAGCTTAAACGGAGGTACCGTCCGGCTGCAAGACGTAAAAGAAAGCGCTTCGTGGGAGGCAACCCATGCATCCGAATAGAGAAGAACTTGGAAACCCCTTTTAAGAGACTTATTTTTATTCCTTTCTTTTTCTTTACTGCCTTTACTTTGCTTTCTTTCTCGTATTTGTTTATTTGCTTGCTCTGTTGTGACTTTCTGCTTAAAACATTGAGGACAAAGTTTGATTTAAGTATGGGGGGGTAAACAATTTGTATTTGCATGAATTTCGTGGGATTTATTCACCTATCACTTAGAATGTTGTTTCTTGCTGTTTTAAGCGTTTTTAGAGTGTTTTAGTGTGTTTTATAGTGTCTTGGTATAAAACTCCGAAAATTTGATAAAAATTTAAAAAAAAAAAAAAAAAAAAAAATTTCTTTTCTTTGTTGCTATTTCGTTTCTGCCTTGTTAGGTTGTTTAGTTATTATTGTTTGTTTGTTTATTAATTGTGTGAGTCTATGATTGTAACATTGAGAAAATGTTTGATTTATTGATAGGCACTGCTAAACAAAGAAAGATGGTGCTTCATAAAGGTTGTTTGCTTGAGGCCCCACTACGTGGCTTTACTCTTGGAGCGGAAGGCGTAGGAGCAGAAGGCATCGGAGCAGAAGGCATCGGAGCAGAAGGCGTAGGAACAGAAGGCATCGGAGCGGGAGGCATCGAAGATAGAGCATTCCAGGCCTCAATACTTGGCCAAGCGCTGGATGAGCCAGGAAAAAGGTGCCTCTGGAGGAAAGACGAAAACCTTTGACGGTCACTGTGAATCCGACCTTCAGACTCTTGCAGCTCATCAAGCTTCCTCTTCATGCCCGACGAATAGTTATTTGCAAGCACATGCAAACTTCTATTCTCATACTTCAGCTGCTGGATCTCCTGCTTGAGACTTTCCACCTCTGCCATCAATGATTCCACCTGACGGGAGCGGGCAAACAGGCGTTGGCCCATGTTGGACACAGAACTCGCACACTGAACACTAAATGCGAGGGACTCTTGAACGGCCAACTCATCGGACCGTCCTGACAGCAGCCTACTATCTTTTGGTGTGAGGAGGTTCCTAGCTACTATTGTAGCTGTTGTGGCGTCCTGCATCACAGAGTCTTCACCTGAAAGAGGACCGTTAGAAGAAAAAAAAGAAGGGCGCCATACATTACCTTGACGGGGCGCAACCGAATCGCTGCTAAGACTCAAATCTAAGCTAAGGTTCGATGAGTTTGCCATTTTTTTCAAAAGTGTTCAAAGAGAATGGGTGGATGGAGTTAAATTTCGAAGGGCCGGAGACGATTTTCAAGAATGGGAAATCTTCAGAGTGTGTTTGTGGCGGTGATCGATACCTCAATAAGAAGCCAAAGCGACGCGTCCACCGATTCAAAAAGCCGGAATTTCCGGCGTAATTTTGGCGACGCTTTCTCAGCTTTTCAGAAGACGTGTTCAACTTTGTCAAAAGAGTTCTTCTTTTCAGACAACACGTGGAGGCCATCATCGCAACTACACATCTTTAGCCGACAAGCGCAAAGTTCGGCAACCCTTTCTCAGCTTTTCAGAAGACGCGTGCAACTTTGTCAAAAGGAGCCGTATCTGCACTACCACGTGTCGTTCAGAAATCGAAGGGGCGTCGTTCAGAAATCGAAGGGGCGCCTGCTCAGAAATTGAAGAGGCGTGTTCAGAGATCGAAGAGGCGCCATTATTTCAAAAAGCCGGATTTGCGGGATCAAAACGTTTGTCGACAAAGGTAAAAAGTACCACCACTTGATATTATCTCTATATATGTCGACCTTCGTCTTTTATGGCAGGGCAAACCTGAAGAAAATGCCCAACTCTCTCTCACCTCTGAGGGCGCACTCCCAGCAAAGCCTTTCGAAATACTCAATTCTTTCTTCTTCCCCAAAGATGATACCAGATGCCTGGAGTACAGATGACCCAGGAGGAAACAACATAACAAATACATGTGCTGATTCATTCACCGCTTCTTCAAAAGCAAAGGTATCTCATATCATCAAGGTCAAAAGCAAAAGTATCTCATATCATGCTCTTTCCCTGTCTTTTTCTTTGTCCTTGTTCTTACTCGCATGGCAAAGTAAAAGAAGCAATCAGCCGGCACTTGGAGTCAGTCTTCCGATCTGGAGCCAACTGCCTGGAATCTATTCCTGATTGCTTACCTAGCGTTGCACTCGAGTAGTCATCTTCAACGGTTGATACACTTCCGGAGAAGGGACCATTTCTGCAAAGGGGAGCGAGTAAGGCAAGTGAAAATGATACATTGAAGCATGTGGAGACAAACATAGGCTGAGTTTTCCTCCAACCCTTTTCAATACGAATTGGAAAGATTGAACAAAGAAACAGACCAAAGGGGTAAGCTCAGACCTTCGGGGAAGACCAAAAGAATCCTCCAGCCCAGTAGCACAAAGGAAAATCAATGATGGGCGGAAACCAGTTCGAGAGTAAGCCTGTGGAATCATCAAGATCAAGCCTCAATGCAATCAACAAAGAGAAGAGGGAATTTACACTCCATAACCAGATTTGCGTCCCTAAACTCTTCTCTTTGTTAATTACATTTTGCCATGTTTAGTATGTTTAGTTGTTGTTTGTGTGTTTACTTATGTTTTGTGTGAATCTATGCTTAAAACATTGAGGACAATGTTTGATTTAAGTGTGGGGGGGTAACTAATGTTGTTAATGCAAATTCGTGGGATTTTATCACCCATAACTTCAAATGTTGTTCCTTGCTGTTTTAAGGTGTTTTTAAGTTGTTTTAGAGTGTTTTAGTATGTTTTGTTTTTATAACTCCGAAAAGCACATAAAAATTTGAAAAATTGTTTTGAAAAGCCTAAAAAGAGTGTTTTGAGTCATTTTTGTGAGTTTGTGTCTTAGGGTACCTTCCAACACAATGATAAGGATTTGGTTTATAATTGCATGACGGTTAGAGAGAGTTATAAACATAGAGAAAAGTTTGATTTACTCTTGGTATATGCTTGGTTATGGTTATAATGTATGACTTCACATGCAATCATAAAAAATAAAAAAATAAAAAAAAAAAAAAAAAAATTTGTTTTTGTAACATGCTTGAAGGAAGGAACTCAAACAAACGCTACAACCCTGAGAGACTTGAGCCTATAACGTTCTTTGGAGAGTTTAATCTGTGATTTCTTGTTTTCTAAAGTCGTTGCATGATCTCATTATTCTTTGCTTGGTTACTACTTAGAAGGCGTTTCATCATATAGTTCCAAATGCTAGAACTCATGCCCATTTCATTCAAAGCATGTTATTGATTTGCATAACACATATTCAAGATGAAGTTGTGTAGTTGCCACCATAGCCAAATAGCCTCACTTCCCATATTTCGTATATGTTGTAAGTTGTACCCCCGTTGAGCCGTGTTAGCCCATGTTCTTTGTTAACCCACTTTTTCCTCACCTAGCCTAGTTTAGGACAATCCCCACCCTTGTTCTTAAAAGATAGTGAGCATGACTTAATTGAATTCCTTTTGAGTTACATTGTGAAAGAAAATAAGTGTGGGGGAGAGAATGTTTAAGTGTTTATGTTTTGAGATTCAAAAGAAAAGAAAAAAAAAAAAAAGAAAAAAAAAAAAAAAAAAAAAAAAAAAGAGAAAAGAATAAGTGATTGAAGAAAGGTTCCAAAACACCAATTCTGGGCGTAAATTGTCTAAATTCTCCCTTTTTGTTCAAAAGTTGAGTTTTCATTCAAAAGTGAATTCTAAGTTGATTCAAATGCTTTGCTCACTATTTCTTTAAGAACCTTTGTTTTCCATATCCCTTCTTTGTTATCCACATACCCCAAGCCCCGTTGCAACCCTTGACTTCTATCTTGAGTGTTGTGTATTTCAATTTGTGGAGTTTGAACTTGGTATGAGCTTATGGTGTCACTGGTTCTCGCGTCTAAATAGTAGCATTCCATTCATGAGATCATATCTAAACATGCTTATTAACTCCAGAAATTGCGTTCTTTGTAATACTTATATGTGAATGTTCGTTTTCATGTTACATCAATCTTCTCACATATGACTAGATTAGGGTGTGTAGTTAGATATTCTGAATAAAAATCGAGTGCATATCTTGTAAGGAATTGAGCAAATTCTCTAAGGCATGTTACTACATTCAAAACATGGTTTTAAATGCTTAATTGTGAACTAGTATATGGTGACTATGATTAAGAATGTACTTAAGTGTGAAGATGACTAAAATCTGTGAGAATGATGATTTTTAACATGTCATGTGCATTGGAAATCCCTAAGACGGTTGTTGGAAGGTTTAGGTTGTGTTTTACGTGTTTAGTGTCGTTTTGTTTATTTGTTTTTATTCTGTTTTGCTCGAGGACTAGCAAAAGCTAAGTGTGGGGGTATTTGATAGGAGCATATTCATGCGACTTAAATGGCTTGTTCTCGTGCATTTACGTTATGTTTCTCTCGTTATTTTAGTCCTTTATGCTTCTTTTGTGTGTTTTCAGGTTCTAAGGGCCTAGGGAGCAAGAAAGTGCATTTTGAGGCCATTTGGAGCATTTTTGGGCATGGATTGGATAGCTTATCCATGGAGCCAAGAGGATGGACGAATTGGAAGGCCTTGTAAGCACTTGAGGACACAAAACAAATGGCCCTAACCCAATTACTTTCACCTTGCCTTGGGCTTAACACAAACACCATTCCTTGCCATGCAAGGGGGAGCAATTTGGGTCCATTTCATGTACTTAAACTCTAGCCCAATCCACAATCACTTCAAAGCCATGCAAAGAACCATCCATTCCATCAAAAACAATCCATCAATTCACATGCAAAACCACCATTAACACACATGCACCCAAACAAAGCCAACCTAGCTAACCCTACATGCATTCTTTATTCACTCTTCATCATTGCATTCATTCTCCAAACACTTTCATTAATTAAAACACATTCACACACCAACTCACACTATCATTGCCGTGCACATTCCCTAACATTTCTAGCCATTTCACTTCATCATTACACCACCATTCATTCATTAATCCACATGCACATTCAATCATTCACTCAAGCACCCTTGTGCCTTGTTTCCCCCTTTGTTCCCACCAATCACATGCATCATCATCATTTCTAATCCACATGCTCTCCAAGCTTTCCCACTTAAATCATTAAGCCACATACACACACCATCTTCCCCTTTTCCAAACCCTTTGCCGTGCACATGTTTTCTTTTCTTTAAATTCCAGCTTTCAAATGCAAACACATGCACAACAACACCATCACAAAACCTGCCATCATTCACCAAACATCCTTTGCTTTACATCTCCACAAACACATGCATTTACACCACTAAAAATCCCCTTTGCCGTGGCCTACATACACATGCATCCTGAAAACATTCTTGCCGTGAGTTCCCACTCCCATTTCCAACTTTCCACAACTTTTCCTAGCTATTTTATTACATACATTCCCCCTTCATTATTCCAATCACATGCACCCATAATCATTCATTCCCTCCTAGCTGCAATATTCCCTCTTTCCTTCCTTCATTCACCTATAAATAAGCATCCAACACTCCTCAAAATGCATTGACTCTTCCATAAAAATTTCAGTCACAAACACCAAGCAACAAACCCCTTGTTGCCGTGGGTTCTCTTCATTTCCAGCATCATTTCCTTCTATTTCCACCACTTCCCAACCCTCCAAACCACTCCTCATCCATTTCCATAATCCCCCAAACCTCACCTTAGACCTTGTGCTACAACAACGAGGAAGAAAAGAGTGCCTAAACGTTCATACAATTCAAGTTTGAGTTGTTGGAATGTTTAGGTGTTTCTTTGATTTCAAAGTTTAAATTTAATTCTCTTTGTTTTGTACGTATAAGAGTGGAAGAGAAGAGTGCCTAAACGTTCATACAATTCACGTTTGAGTTGTTGGAATGTTTAGGGGTTTCTTTGATTTCAAACTTATGAGGAACTAAACCCCCTTTAGCTAGGGGGTGATTCAAAACTATGTTTATATTTGCAATATGAATTGATTAACTTTCGTTGGAATTTCATAAGTTGTGGATTCAATTTGTTTAACCGTTTGATTAATAATTTATTTATGAATGTTTATTAAGAATGCGCGCTTAATTTTCATGCATGAATATGACGCTAGAATATAAGTGAATTTCATCTAATCGTTATGAACTTATATTCACAAGTAGTGGAGGTTGCTTATAAACAATCGCGTTAAACGAATTCTTGGCATAAGTTTCATGCGTATTCCATAGTAACGAATGCCTCGTCAATGTTTATGATTTCCGTTGAACTTAATGATCTTTGTTGAATGTCTCTATCATGCGTATTCCATAGTTAGGGACTTTGATTAAGAATAATTTGGTTGCAATGCGTATTCCATTCAATCCAACGAATCTAGGGAAATCTGAAAGTTAATTTAAGCGGACCTAATTAACTTGGAGCATTGAGTTTCACAACTTATCGAAAGACCAACTGAGAATCAATTTTGTATGCAAGTGTAACATGTGTGGAGAAGAACCCCTTGGCTATTCCATCATCCATATTTTCATCACATTCATATTTACATTTTGCCTTTAATTATATTATGTCCATTTAATTTAATATCGTCCAAACACAATTCCCCCATATTTCGTTGAGTCTTAATCATTCGTATTTGTTTTATTTTTGTATCTTTAAGCTTTTGGAGTCATAAACAATTTCAAATTCGTCTAAATCAAGTTCTAGTTTCTATTTGAGTCAGTTTGATTGTTTTAGGCAGTTTGAGTTTTTCAAAGCCATTCTGAGTCATAGTAGTCTTGTTAAGAGTATTTACATTTAGTTTTTGTGTTTTCAAGTCATTTCAAATTAGATTAGCACCCCTAGTTAATCCCCGGTTAGAACGATCCCTACTTACATCATTACTACAATTGTCACAAATAGGGTTTAGTTTGTGTGCGTATAAATCCACGCATCACTGCTAGGACCGCTGTTTTTTGCATCATAGCCAATAGAGCAATCTTTCTATACTTGATCGTATGCTTCGCAAAGATACTTGGGCCAACAATCCCCTTGACGTGATTAATAAACTTGGCACACATTTATTTCCTCGAGTAGATCTGGTCTCAAAAGTGCACAAACCTCAGCAACTTCCCCAGAAACAAGCTTGGTGGATTTCTCACAACTACCTGCATGAGCTATCTCTTTCTTCTCAGCAGACGACTTGGTCTCAGCAATAGGGGGAACAAGTTTTGGCCTCATTTTAGCAGGTAAGGTACCTTGTCACTCTTCATAGTAGCAAGCCTCTCCAAAGGTGAACCAAACTTAGCCCTAGACAGACGTTTTGACATAAATTTCAGCATTGGAGGCATGAAGGAACTTCTACTTTGAGCAATCCTATCAGTAATTAAACTAGTCACCTTTGGAATGGCAGGCGTCACAGGCACGGATCTAGCAGCCCCGTCATTCTCACCCTTGGGAGAAGTCAAGTCAATCACAAGCTTGGGGGGCAGCCGGTGAACCCTCGCGAGCAGTGGAAGAAGTTTTTGGCTTTTTCTTAGCCAGCATCTCTTGAGCAGGGCGAAGGTTTCCTTTTCCCACCTTCACTTACAGCAGGCTCCATGACAGTGATCGAATGAGCTAATGTCTCTGCCTTGATCCACTTTATCTCCTCTCTTGGGGGCAGCCTACCTTTCTCCCGACGGAGAGGACTAAGCAGCCAACGCCACTCATAGTACTAAGAAGAGATACCTATAGCAACATGCACTTTCTTCATGTCCAGAGAAGTCTAAGGAGTTCAGCCAAACTTCGAATCTACAAAAGCAGCAGAAGACAATCAGAAAAATAGATAGCAGTTTAGCACAAATACAAAGCAGCCGAGAGATTAAGCAGCTTACTTACCGAGGATATGAAAACCGTTGCTCGAATGATCAGACTCTCATTCCCCACTTATCTCCAAATTCTTCTTAGCCAGTTATGATCTCCCTTGCTCGAATGATCGAAGAGCCTATGGTGGGATCACAGCTGCCCAACTCCCTTGATGTGGCCTATGTCAAAGAAGTACCAAAATCCATTGACGGTTAGATCTAAGTCAAAGAATTGGCTTAGATTGAAGAATCTCACCATCACAAGGACCGCATTCGGAGAACATTGAGTGGGGGCACATTTCATGGAGCAGAGCACTTCTTGGAAGAAACACAGCATAGGAAAAATAAACCTTAACACAAAATAGTGGATGTGGGACTTGATGGCTCTCTAAGCCCCACTACATGGCTCACGCCTGCTACCATCCTTGACACGCTTCACATGCACTCCCGATGGAATAACATTGCTACAGCCTTGAAGTAGCCAACCTTGCTCAAAGACCCGCCTTAACAATACAATGGCAGCACCCCATCATCATTCTTGTGGCTTGAGGAAGTTCTACAAAGACATGAAGAAAATTCGTTCCACAGCATAGCAGGCCCCTCGGCCCAAAAGGGCTTCTGGCCTCTTTCTCTCTTCTTCCCCAGGCATGGGCCAGAGCCTAGCTTTC
This sequence comes from Pyrus communis, assembly GCF_963583255.1. Taxonomy (NCBI): domain Eukaryota; kingdom Viridiplantae; phylum Streptophyta; class Magnoliopsida; order Rosales; family Rosaceae; genus Pyrus; species Pyrus communis. Next base: position 14,022,351 of record NC_084810.1, on the reverse strand, counting down.
AAAAAAAAAAAAAAAAATAGCCTTTGGTCCAATCAAGCAAGCCAAGCCCAGCAGCCCGCTACATTTCCTCTCTCCTCTCATACATGGGCCCGACCCAGTAAAAAATAAAAAAGGAAAAGGAACATCAAGCTTCACAACCCATACCGCAGCACCAGCCAGCCACCCCACCAAACCTCGGCCCAAGCCGAGCCATCATCACGCCAACCCCACGGCAGCCACTTTTTCATGCCTCCTCGACCCCTGTCGAGCCAATTTCAAGGCCCAAGGCTCCCAAAAAATTAAGACAAGAAAAATTAATTTTTCTTACCTTGAAGCGGCGTGAAGACGAAGCAAGCAACGAAAGACGATCCTTTGCGCGGGCAAGATGTAGATGATTGCTAGAGGAGGGGGAACAAATATCTTCTAAGCTCTCTATCTCTCTCTCTCTCTCTTGTAGGGTAGAATAAATCGCTCTCCAAAGTTGATTTAATAACGCACTTAAGGTGGACAAAAATTGGCTTTGGGAGAAATTTATTTCCCTTTCCTAGAAGGATCTAATTTCTAATTAAAAAGGGAATCTACATCAAAATTGGAAACAATCCCATGTTTCCTATAGCAAGAAGATCTCTACACCTACTGCCCTTGTCTATGAGCAACCAACCAGGTGTGGGGGCATTTGTGGAGCCAAAAATAACCAAGAAAAATAAGGAGGCGACACATGGATTCTTGGGTAAAAAAAAGACAAAAATACCCTTATGGCACACTAGAATTCCTACGCTCAAGAAGTGGGCAATCACAATTCAATCAAGATCAAAAGTGATCATAATAGGTAATTATTCAAAACTTATTTCATCCATCCTCATCAAATCCTCCCCACAAGATAACTCCCAAATTATTTCTTTCAAATTATATTAATTGGCTAATTAATTGATTTATTACTCAATTAATTTATTAATTAGCTAATTAATTGTAAATTACACCCAAAAAACCACTAAATGTGGCCAGTTCCCATCTCTTCCAAAGGGGCTGGCCACACCCCTATAAATACCACCCCATTTTCTCTAAAAGCCTAAGTTGAATCCTCTTGCAAAATTCTCTAAATTCTCCAAACATTTTTCCCTCAAAATACTAACTTCGTCATCGGAGGTTTATTGGCCAAAGCCCCCCATTCATCGTGGGCACGTGAGACTCTTGGCCTTGACCTAAGGTGTTAATTGTTTTTGTAGGTGCATTTTCGTCCAAGAATAAGAAGGAAGAAATTTGCATCCAAAAATTTCTTACGTTAGGAAGCTTAGTTATCCATGTTGTTCACTAGTTGCTCTTTATGAGAAATATTTGCTTAGTTGTTGTTTGTTTGGTGTCAAGATCACTTCCTGGCTATGTATTATCTTTGTTAGGGCTAGTTTGGTCATCTTCTAAAGTATGTATCGGGTCCCAAACACCCTATAAATCATCCACTTGTTTGTTCTGTTCAGTTGTTTGGTCTATCAGTACCTTGAGAGTTAAAAAGAGTTTTTCAGTCTTTACACTTCAGTTTTTAATTACTTCATCTTATCCGTTCGCTGCTGTTGAATGGCCTAGATTGTTTCACAGTATCCTAGGGTGTATTTCCTTTTAACCTATCTAGATTTTTGCTAGTTTTCTTCAAACTGCCGTTGAAGCTTAGTTTTATTTCAAAAATTTCCATTTCTCGCTTTCTTTTCGTTTCTCGTTCACCGAAAAGCCAGCCAACCATGCCATGAAACTCATCTTCTGCCCACCGTTCCCATTCTCAGTCACCCATTCCTCGTTGCACGACTTGTTCTTAGTTTGCAAGGTTTTCATCTAATGCCTCTTCTATGGAATATCCCCATACATTCCCTTGAAATCGTGATAAGAATTTCTTCAAGGTTGTGGTTGCTTGTAAGGTGGTCCCTGAATGGAGAATTCTCTAGGATGACCTGCTTGTGACTGATGCCATTCGTTCTGAGAATCTAGTGGAGAAATATAAATTGGAAAGGGTAATTTCAATCTTTCAGTGGTTCAGGAGTTTTACTCCAATGTGTCATCTAAGTTTTCTGAGTCTGGTGGGTCTGTCTATGTCAGAGGTATTAGGGTTTTTTTTCAACCTATCTGTCATTTGCTCTATTTTTGGGCTTGATGTATCTACTGCTTCTGATATATCTATTTTTAATACTGTCACATGTCATTATGATATGATTGCATATTATCGTGAACCATATTTAGATTCATCTATTCCTTTGGTTAAAGGTTAGGCATCGAAGTCTCGTCTGAAACCATTTTATAGGACTTGGTTGGATTTTATCCATAGGAATGTTTTAGGTTCATCAAACAATGGTAATCCAACTCTTGAGTCAGTTGTCTTTTTTGGGTATGTTATATTCAAGTCCATTTTGTCTAAAGCTGATCGTCCTGGTAAGCAGCATAAGGGTTCAACTATTTAATAACCTAATTATGTGAACGTGCTGGTGTTCCCTTTCGTCCTAATGATCTTACCCTAAATCCACCAAAGCCCTTGATAAGGGTATTATGAACCTAAGCAATGATGTGGGCCTTTGCTTGTGATGAACCTTGTCCTCCACCACCACCCTCTGCCTCTCAGGATAGGAAAATTGCCTTTTTAGAGTCTGAGCTTTAGTCACTTAGGCAACAATTTGTAGCGTTCAAGTCTTCGATGAGTCATTATGTCTCATCAACTCATGTCAGTCAGTCCCCTGTTCCTCCTACTAGTCTATCGTCTTTGAATCCGTCTTCCTTCGTGCCTGGACCCTCAGTACGTCTTCCTAAGCTTGTTCTTATTTGTTCTATGCATGCACCTCCCCAGTCTCCATCATACTTCTCTGCCATATTCCTTGCACGCTCTAAGGAAGTTGCTACACAAATGGCAGTCGTTTATGCTACCAACACCTTCAAATACTAGTGCTAATCTTTCTTCTCCTATTCCCATGGCCAAGCACATCTGGTTTACTGATTCTAATGATGAGGATGACGTTGTCAACTGCACTGAAGAAGTAGAAAAGCCTGAAGAAGAATAAGACCCTGAAGAGGATCCTAGTGAGGAGTTTGCTACTATGGGTTCACCTCTCCCTTCAACTGGCTCATCTCAATCAGAGGAATTTTAGTATTCTAGGGGAGTATACTTTATCTGGGGAGCACATATTTTGGGGGAGTTCAATTTTCTCGTCTTTGAACATTTTGTAATATTTTTGTTTCTTGAAACTCCGTGTTATGTTGTTGTTTTGTTTCCTTTTGACACTGCCAAACAAGGCCGCTAGACATCCATTTCTACCTTGACTTATGTTGTGGAATGCTTTAGTACCGAGAATTGTACCTTCTTTACTAAGTATAATATTTCCTTATTGTGCTATGTTTTGTGATCTTAGTCATCATGTGCCTTAACACTGCTGCATTGTTTTCATTCACACTTTATCTTGCCATTCACACTTTGTCTTGCCATGAAAAAATGGGGTAGAAAAACAAGCAAAAACCTTGTGTAAAATGTGGTAATCCTGCATATTCTATTTCCTAACCCATGATAAAATTTCACTTGTTTCTTGCCAAGAACTATTATTTTGCAGGAGTTGTTACTTGGCCTTCACCTGTTGATTAATGTTCTTTTGGGTGTGGGATTGTGTGATTTTAGTTATAGGTTTTTGGGAATATTTTATCAAGGAAAGTCAAAGGGGGAGATTGTGATGTCCAGCTTTAGTTATTTGGCTTTCTTTGTCAAAATTTTTATATGTTACCACACATGTTCTTATATTCTCTCTAACTTTTACAACTCTAGTATGAGTTCATCTTGTTGGATATTATGTCCAAAAGCTTTGATCAAAGACAATGTATCATCACAAAAGGTTTGATCATTCATATACATTCCATGCATAAACCTGGCCTAGGCTTGTTGTCTAGTCAGAAAGTCAATGCAGTCCAGCTATCTGTACACGCTTTCTAAGTCAACCTACATGGGCTTTCTGACAATTTTGTTCTAGGTTGTAATCTCAGCCTTAGATTTGCTCAGATTGATCTCTGAATTGACAAATGTCTTTTGTCCTTGTTTAGACAACAAATCTGGCAGCTCCCAGGTTAAAACTCTAGTTGCCTTCCTTGCTTCTTTGGCTAGAACATTTTACTATCTTCAAAAATTGAAATTGAGCTTTGTGCCTTCTCGTCTAGTTGCCTAGCCACAAAACTGTTCTTCTACATTTAACCTCAAGATCATTGTGCATCTAGGTTGCATTAGTCATTTCAGTTTTGTGTTGTGTTCTTAATCTAGTTTGTGAATTGATTTCTGAATTAGATCAAGTTAAGATTATAGTCGGTTCTTCCTTTAAATGTTTGATTAGAGAATCTGACTGGTGTTAAAATCCATCATCATCATATCATTTACATTAATCGTGTTGGTTATTGGTGCCATAAGGTGATGGGCTCAGGAGGAGTTGCCACTTCGTGAAGACCATGAGCATTCATCTTGTGTAAGACAAGCTTGCACAAAGGTAAAGCTACTCCATAGATAGGGATCTAGGAATTGAGCTTGTGTGGTCTTCGTATAAACCTTTGTTTACACTAGTGGATTGGACTCAGTGGTGAATCTCTGGTTTTTTAACCCAGATGTGGATTTTTCAGGCAAAAAAAATCTTGTGTTAATTACTGTGTTTATTGGCTTTTATACTTCATTATTTCTATATGATATGTGATCATCATAACTTGTCCCTGCAACTAAGATAATCAACATTTGAATCTGTACTGAAGTAGATCTAAGTTAGCTGGGATTTCGTCGGTATTTCAAGGTTTTAAATTAATTGCTTCTGCTATTGTTAAGCTAATCATTTGATCTTAGTTGACTGGTATTGCTGACTAGTCAGACAAGCACACATAAAAGTTTTAATTATAGGTTAATCCACTTGGTATCAATTTCAGTATCAACAGATTAAGAAGGGATACGCCAAAGCAGACAACATCAAGAACTTTGCGCCAAAATTCTTCTTTTCACATCAACAATAAAAGCATCAGAGGATTGAAGTCAAGCAAATCCGTTCCTAGGACAACTTAGCTTACCTCTTTACCAAGTCATTGCCAAAGTATACTTTTTAGAAGCTTGTTTAAGGAATTTTGATGTGTAAATTGTCTAATTTGAATTGCTTGTAGTTCTCATTTGGAAGTCTGATCAAACTCAGGGGGAGTATCCAGAAATATATTCACTTGAACTTAATGTGCTCTTTTTCCCTATGATTAGGAGCATTTTTCCCTTTAGGTTTTTGCTACTTAATGAGGTTTTAACAAGGCACCCATTTTTAGCTGGTTATACCGTTATGTGCATTCTACTTGCATCATGAAAGGAGTTTATTTTTTACTTAATGCAACTTCTCATGTTTCACCTTAGACTATTGACATTGGTTTTAGCATAGCGAGGTTTTTGTGAGTTTACTACCATGCTTTCTTCTGTTTAATTTCAGACTTGCATTTGTTCATTGTGTCGACAACTTCACCAACTGAACTTACTTCATCGCTGAATATCTAATGCAACATTTTGTTTAAGTATTTACACACTCAATGGGGTGTTGCAGTCCTAATTTAGTTAAGAATGTGATTGTATAAATCCTAGTAGGATTCTTTAATATCTTTTAGATAGTGTCATGTTTCTTATGTATTACTTGAAAGGCAAGGATTCTCCCTTCCATACTACTATAAATAAAGGTGCAATGGGGTGAGATAATACACGCATCAGAATTCATCAATTCTCCTTTCTCCGCAGATACTGCATCTCTCTCTCTCCCTCTCTATAATTTTTCAGTTAAATACGCCTGCAACAAATCTCACTTTTTTGAAAGGGAAATGTTAGTTTGTTGTCAAGTAATTTTCTTCTTCCATAATTAATTTGGCTACCACGTGTTTCTTTAAAACAAATGCAGCTTTAAGAGCAACCAAATTAATTATAAGAGATAGAAACACGTGGCAGCAGGAACGACTACCATTTCTCTTCTTAACAATATGTTTGGATGAAGGAAATAAACTTGGAATTTTGACAAAAGTCAGAATTTATAAATTGACATGTATTTATTTCCTTATTTGAATTCATAAACATAAAAATTTAGAGTATCTGCGTGGAAAAAGAAAAAACTTGGAATTTGGAACCTTCAATTCCCAAGTTTAAATTTTATGTATATAGGTGTCATTTCCAAATTTCTATAAGTGAGAGTTTAAAATTTAAAATTTTCATATTCAAAGTCTATTGTTTTTAGGTTAACCAAATAACAAAATTTACAAATTCTAGAAAATAAAATTCCATTATTTTAAGATTCCCTATGTATTTTAAATCTCCTCATTCAAACACAGTGTAAAGAAACAAAAATCCTCCTTTCTTTTTTCCAAATTTTTCTTACCAATGGGGAATACATCATCCCTAAAGAAATTATCGATTATTCAAGAAAGTTACATTATAACCTCAAGTTGAAGAAGCTTCCTCACTCTTTGAAAAGCACAAACACATGAGTCTTGTGATACCAAACATTAAAGGGTATATTATACACACTTATTTTTACTTCTCACATACTTCATTCACTTTTTAGTTGTCGAATTGAAAAAATTCAATAACAAAAAATTAACAAAGATGAAAGATGTGTAAGAGATAAAAATAAAAGTGTGAAGAGCACTATTAATATTAGATTCATCATCTTAATCTCTTTGCTACATGCTCCAGATATATCTATGAAAACATTTGCAGGAAAGAAAAGAGAAAAGAATAAAAACACGTCTATCACATTAATTCACCTCTATCACATCAACAAATTTTCCAAAATGGCTGGCCCACATCATTGCAAGTAGCCGCAGAAACTTCAAGCATAAGAAATATCAAACTACTGGACCAAATAAAAGAAAAGGAAATACCGAAGTATTTATACTTCTAGGGTTGTGGCAGTCCTCATTAGCTAACGAAATAGTCTTATTTATATGATTTTAAGGATAAGATTTACATTAATACAGCTAACTTATTTAGTTTTCGAGGTCTACGTCTTTCCTTTTGGATAAAATCTTTTCTTAGTCCCTTTACGCCTTTGGTATGTTTTGACGTGTTTTTAGTGAAAGTTCATATGTTTCCTAGAAAATTTGCATTATAATTAAGTTGAAGATAACACCAAATGTAAACCAAGAAAACCGTGTTGTAGTCGTTACCAGATAATTAATCATGTGGATAATGTGTCCATTTTGATTCCCTGTGACCCCTATGTATAAAAACTAATGGCTCGTTTACATAATTGCAATCGAAATCAAAATAACGGAATTAAATTTCGATTGCGGAATATCTTGGTTTTATCAAATATAGAGGAATCAAAAAGTTGTCAGTTAGTACTATGATCTAATGATATTCCTCTTCACTTAGAAATGAGAGGTCTTAGGTTTGATTTTTGTCAATAGCGAATTTGAACCATATTATTACTAGTCTATTGTGAGACTTAGCTCATTCTCCACACTAGCAACCAATAATTCATTGTACAAGAAATCAATGGAGAGAGAGAAAGGATATTATAGGGCTTCCAATCAAATAAAGAATTTGAGATCGGGAGAGAGAGTGTTCCAGTGGGATGGGTGGGTTATTTTCTTGTTTGGTCTGTGGGTGGGAAGATGAATTTGGCTAGGGATTTTACCTTTGTCTGTTAATTTATAAACTAATTTATTTAAATAATGACCTTTAATTTTTCACTTTAATCAAACAAATAAAAATAACTTTAACATGTTAAAAACATATATAGGGATGAAATTAGGGGTGGGCACAGGTCGGGCCGAGCCCAAAATTGGAGGGACCAGACCGGACCCGCTTGAAAAAACAACAGGACGGGGCGGGGCAGATCCTGCAAAAATTGAAATAGGAACCAGATCTAATCCAACCTGTTTGAAACGGCCCGGTTCCTCGGGGCCTCACGAGTACATTTCCAATTTCTTCCCTATCAAGTTTTCCAGTACAACCATTCACCAAAAATATCAAAATTCAATCATAGTTTACATACCCAGTTAATCTTCTCAAGAAAAACCTTCAAAGCAACAAACTTTAATTAAAAAAAAATTTGAATTTTAGAAAACCCAGAATCCCAGATGACTAATTTCCTAAGATTGCATCACAATATAACACAATTGATCAAAATCCAAAATTTAACAATTTACCACAGCTTTAGCTCCAAGCAGTGATTGCATGCATCAGAAGAAATAACAAATTCCTTCTTTGGATCCCTTTTTTTAATTACTTAGAATCCCCCACAAACAGCTTGAAATCAAGAAACAAACCAGAGAGATAGCACCAATGGAAGACACCGATCTCCTTCTCTATGAGGCTATCGAAGGAGGCAGTGTTGTCCTATTCCTTCTTGATCATCTTTACCATGTGACCATCAGCAGAGCTCGGTTTCCATGCAAATCTAAATCAGACAGAGGAGATGACTGATTCGTTGTTTCAAGTTGTTCGACTTCGTTGTTCATCCCCTCGAGTTCGACGGAGAGAGAGATTGAGAGACTGAGAATCAAGAGGGATAAAAGTTCGACGAAGATAGAGATTGAGAGACTAAGAATAGGAGAGAGAGATCGAGAGGGAGGACTGAAGAGAGTCTAGGAAAGTCTTCGAGAAAGTGACAGGGTCAAATTTGAGAGTGTGTGTGAGATTAGAGTGGCACGGCACTAGGCTGGGCCTGTTTATTGGATATGGTTCAGGTCGGGGGCCCATGGTTTCAAAATACTAGATCTACCCCGCCCCGCTGTTTACTTGGACTCGACCCACCCTACCCGCGGGCCCAGGGCCTGTTTGCCCACCCCTAGATGAAATAGAACAAAAAAGAACAAGAGCATTTTGATAATCGTATTGATTTCTATTCCGATTCAAGTGAATTAGTAGATGGTTTATATGAATTCAGTTTTGTGGAGCCTAAAATAATCTCAAAAATTCTAGAGGCGACACGTGGACTTTTGCACAAGAAAGACAAGATTACCCTCAATAAATGGACAGGCTTCTCGGATGCTCCCACGTGCAGCTCACACCCTTGAAGGTCCCAATAGCTGAATACGACTGCCCATAGCTCACTTGCCCACGGCAAGGAAAAGTCAAAGTATTAAAGATGAGGATTAAGTACCCAAATCCTATCTTTAATACATTCTCAATTGAATATTGACTCCAATCAAGTAAGTAATCCCAATTTAAATCAATTAGGGACAATTACTCCATTATCTCAAGATATTATTTCCTATTTAATATCTTGAGAATATTTCTCCATAAAGCCTAACACTATGGCCAACCCTAGGTGAGGCTTAGGTCTTTGATCAAATGTGTTAATTGTTTTGTAGGTGCATTTTCGTCAAGACTGAAAACGGCGGAAGTTTGCATCAACAAGTTTCATTCCTATTTTGATCGTAGAACATTTAAGTGAAAAGGTTCAACATGAACCTAATTCCGACTCCTCATTTTAGTAACTTCTCATCAATTCATTCCCCATATTTTGGTTACAGTTATGTAAACGAGCTATAAAGTTGCACATATCTTGTTTCCTTGCCAATATTCTGAAAAGTTTCTCAAACGAAAAAAGTTACACATCTCTTAATTAAATTATTCAACTTAAAATATTTCAAATGGTCTTAACTTCTTGGCACAGTCGAAACAACAAATTGTTAAAGTAATTTCTTTGGAATTAATACATGCATGCATCAAATTGGGTGGCGTAAACCACTAAGGTTATTGCATCGTATTCAATCAGTCCCTAATCCTATGAGGGCCAATAGCATTTAAATTTTTGCTATTAATTTGGACTAATTTACTTGTGACTTTCGATATGTTTCGAATACTGTTGATTACCGGCCTAAGCCGGATAAATACCATCGGTTTTAAGTTGTGAATGACACAGACGGATTGATAAATTATTGCAACTTAAACGGCCTTGAACAACAAAGCTTTTACAATGCAATCACTGCCGTCCATTTGCGTACTCTCTTATCGCTAATCATAGTGTGTATATGCCCAAAACAGTGTTAATTAATTCAGTATGTTTTGACTATTTAAATTTAATAGTCAAGTCAACTAAAGACAACCAAAATAGAGCCATCAGCTAGCCGTGGTTACCACTTAATTATGTCATCAAAATTGTGAATGGTAACGTTTTCTTGATGGCATATCACCATTTGGCCTATTGGCACTTTCAATTTCCATTTTCTCAAAAAGAGGTTCAAATCAATAGATAAGAGGTAGTGTTGATAATAATAATTAGGCTTATTTATTTATTTTTCTTTTGAAATTGCTATTTAATTCCAATTTACTCTTTGAAATTGGATTTTTCTTACTTTTATCTCGTAAATGACAAAAATACTCTTAATTTAATAAACAATGCGTTAAAATGATTTGACAAAAATGGAGTGTATTTGTGTCACTTTATATCTTTATTTAATGGAGATTTTTCACGAAAGAACTAAAATGATTGATGGTGGACAAACTCAGAGACCACTTCTATCGATTTCAAATCTCAGATACCAAAGTAAAAAGTTGTGCCAATCTCAAGAACCATTTTGGCTAAAAAGCCTATTCTTTATGTTTAGTTAAATGTTAATTTCTCTCTTGAAACTCAATAGATTTAGCTAGTTACTATTCAAAATGTTCAAATAGCTAGCGGGATAACTAGTCTGTTGGGTTGTAATTTTGTGAGTTTCACATTAAAATAGCCAAACAACCTCCTTTAGCGAGGTTGTTGACCTTCTTTGGCGAGGTTGTTGGAGATGCTCTTATGCCACACACGGTAGAGATTTGACAATTTTAGAGGTTTACGACAATCTGAAATTTCATACCTTGCCAACCACATGGCTTATCTATGTCAGCATGGTATGAAAGATCCAGAATGTCTTTTCATTTTGTCCATGTCACAGAATTGACAAAAATGGAGTGGAAGGGCTCGAATTTGTCAGTTTTAGAGAGCCAAGTGAAACAAAATCCAATTTTAGAAGTTAATACGAGACTAAAAGATATTTTCAGGGGACAAATCAATAAAATAGCCTAAAAATTAAATAAAAGACATTTCCTTGATATCCTAACCCACCCTTCATTTTCAATGAGTGCATTATACATTTGACTTTTACAATAAAAGCTTCAGCTGTCCGTCATCCAATCAACAACATCAAACGCCCTCAAATGAGCTGGTAAGTATACCAAATATGGTGTATGCATTGCAAAAAATTAAGGATGAGGTTTAGTTCGGTTTGGCTACAAAGAAAAGGCAACCGACTTTATAAGCATATTTTGTGACAACCCGTCCCTAGTTTTACGATTTTATAAATTTTAAAAGAATGAATTTACGAAAATGCCCTAGAGGTAAAGACTTTGACTTCCGTTGACCATCGGTTAGAGAGACGTATGATTTATTCTTTTAGCATATCCTCGTAGTACTCGTTCGTAAGAACGCATAGGCGACAGCCATTTGCGAGTCCGAATTATATTGGTATAGTTACAGACATTTGAAATTGGTTATTTAAAGTTTAGTTATAAATTAATTCAAACTCCCACCATGTAGGAGTGGTAGCCAATCAATTTTAAGAGAAAAAGAAAGGAGAGAAAAAAAAAAAAAAAAAGGAGGGGCTGCCTCATGGCAGCGAAAGAGAGGGGAGGAAGAGAGCACAAGAGGGACCGGGAGAGAGGATGGCCCAGTGAGGGAAGAGAGAAAGGAGGAAAAAGGAGGGAGGAGAAGAAGGAGGGGAACCAGATCTGTTCCCCTTGACCTGCGAAACCTACGGACCTGATCCGTATTCTGGCGATTTCCGTAGCCTTTCTACCATTGTTCGATGATTTGGACTGATTTACTACTCCCAGTCACCATCTAGCCTTCCCCTCTTCCATATCCACCTAAAATTTGAAGGAATTTGGGTGTAAATTCTTCAAAGGGCCGACCGCGAGGGGGGTAAGGGTTCGTGGTGGCCATTCCTCAAATTCTGAAACAAAACCCTTAAGGTACCATTTGGTACGTGAGACGGGACGGAACATAGTGAGACAAGGCATTCCATTCCACGTTTGGTGCGCCTAAAATGGGTGGAACGAGCTGCTCCACGGGACGAGTTTTGGATGAATTTTCGTTCCACCTCACCCCCTGGAACGACTCGTTCCACATCCGTGGAACACAAAATTATAACCTCTCCGTCTCCTTCTTCTTCCTCCTTGTTTCCATCCGAGGGCATCTTTGCTCCCGCTCCGTTCCGTTCCATCTTGTCCCGTCCCGTCCCGTCCCATTCCGTTCCGTCCCGTCCCGTCTGCATACCAAACGATACCTAAATTACCACTACCAAAATACTCATCTGAAGCTCAGGAACAAAGCCCAAACAATTTTAGGGACGTCGGAGTTGCTATAGAGCCGAATTGAGGACACCCAAATTATAGCGTTTCGGCAGGTTCATATTAAATTGGGGCTTTTCCCGGCAAAATTGGCCTTGGTCGCAAGTATGAAAGTTTCTCCACTCACTGAGATCTTCATTTCTGTAAATTTTGAGAATTTTTAGAAATAGTTGGATTTTCCGACAAGTCGGAGCGGCCAACCACTACCCATGGCGGCGTGTGCAGCGGCGCGTGGCCAAAGGGCCGTTGATGTCATTCTTAGGCTAAATTAGATGCCTTGAGTTCAGTCTTGGTAATTGTATGTCTTAGGTTGATGGTTGGAACCTAAATTCTCTATGTCACGTTATTTGGTAAAAGTGTGAATCGACGATCCGACCGTTGGATCGTCACCAAACTTTAATGCATTATAGTACGTAATATTTTTGGCCCATAGGAACTTACGAATTGGGAATCCGATGTACGGATCTTCCCGAATTGGAATTGTTAGTTCATAAAATAAAGTGTTGACCGCCACTTGGTTTTAGCAATCGGCGGAGATCCGACCGTTGGATCATAATGAAATATTAGGACGTGGTTCTAGGAACATAATGTGAATCTTTGGAAGTAACGGATCAGAAATCCGTGATGCAGATCTTCCGGAGTGAATTATGTAGAGATGTGTTTTTTTTTTGTAAATTATGTATTCTATCGGTAAGAATTATGAGACGTGAATTGATAATTGTTCTATGCGACATTGGTTCGTGATGTCTCGATATGCATGCTAGGGAGTCGTAGTGTAGACCTCAGGTGAGTGGGTCATTTCCTTTCTATCGTATATATACATATGATTGATAATTCCACAAACGTGTTTAAGTTGATTTATGCATGTTACGTACAATAATTGATGTGAACTACGATTGGCTTGATCCCTGTTTAGGGTACGTAGGCAGTCTAACAAGACGTTAGATGCAGCCATACAATAAATGAGATTAAATAATCGAGACAAAAGCCTTGTTTGGGAATTGAGCAATGTAAAGGAAGTTGGTGAAAAGGTGAGATTTAACCTTATGATTTTGGTGGTTAAATGTTGGTCATAAATCAATGTGTGAGGAATTGAGAGATTGAAGTAAAGAATCGTAAATAATGATGGTTAATTAAACTAATATTTAGTTGGACTTGTTCCCGATAATTATTCCTGAAATAAATAATTCGGGAGTGGGGTATTACAGATTATGCATATTTTGTCATGTTATATATATATGTATATACTGGTAAATGCTATGACATGGTTGAGTATTAGATTGCATCATGACATATCCATATGTATACTACCTGTAAGGAATTACTGTGAATGCTTTGAAGTGCGAAGAGGAACGCAAGACGCATATGTAAGTTCAGGTAAGTTTATGGTGTTACTTGAAATGATCGAGTTATGGCATGACTATATTTATACTTTAGGCAACTCCGACACTGTCGTACAGGTTACCCATGAGTCGTACATGTTATAATAGATGCAGTTAGAGCTCATAAGCCTGCACCTCGGTGTTAGTGCTCCCACCCGTGGCCAGGGCACAGTCCTTCACGTGATGTTCGCCTCCCGCACCTTACGCTCACCTTGGATCCAAGATAGGTGCACATTCATGTCGTACAAACCACTACATGTGGTTCCAACTCCTAAGTGACCCACGATTATTCACACAGTCTTCACGTGATCGTAGCACTTGAGCGTACTTATTTACACCCAGTCCTGTCGTACAGACCACTAGAGGTGGTTCCGACTCGTGTGCAGGATATGTGATGAGCTATGGGTTCAGCCGTATAGGCCATAAAAAGTGGTTCTGGCTGACATATTACTTGGATATTGATTGATGAGATATGAATGAGTCGTACAGGTCACTATAAGTGACTCCGACTTATCAGCTAGCATTGATTAATGAGATAGATGAGTCATACAGGTCACTATAGGTGACTCCAACTTATGTGCTAGCATTGATTGATGAGATATAGACAAGTCGTACAGGTCACTATAAGTGACTCCGACTTATGTGCTAGTATAGATTGATGAGATATGGGTGCAGTTGTATAGGTCACATTAGGTGACTCCGACTTGCGTGCTAATATAGATTATTGAGCACATGATTATTTATATTACTAATGAGATGGTGTGTCATGGTATATTTATGGAATTACTGTTGATATATTTTTTATTTCACATTGATACGTGATATGATTTTCTGGAAACTATACAGGTATTGCATCGAGGGGTTATAACGTTTTAGAAGGCTTATATTAAAATTTTATTTCCAGGGCCACTCACCCTTGTTTTGTTTTCACCCCCCAGGTTTTATTAGCTGAGTTTTCTTATCAACGAGGGGTCGTGGCAAATCATAGTATTGGAGATTTCTTTCGAGTGTATGATTCTTAATCCACTCTACTGTACTTACTTATGCTCTAACGTCATGTGTGAAATGGGTTCATTCCCGCTCACCAACGCACTCTGGTAATTAGGCACTCTTGTGTTCAAATTTATTCATATTTTTCCACATCATCACACTTTATGGATTCGTCACCTTCCACGTGTCGGCTAGCACAGCTCAATTCTAAGTCCTTGTGGACATTCCGGATCGGGGTTTGTCATATTTTGAGAAAGAGCTGAATTGAGAAAATAGAAGTTATTCCTAAATATGTATTTCAAATTTTTATAATGTTATTTCTTTTATGTATTTCATCAAGTATTAATTTATATATTCCATGAACGTTAAAGGATTTTAATAAAAAAAATTATTTTATGCATTTAGCGAGATTATTATTTTAGTACATTGCCCCGCCTAAGGACCAAAATTTTTTTAATCTAACCGAGGTTATTAATTTATCGGGCATTCATTTATATTGAGGTTTAGCAATCATAAACCTAGTAAATAATTTGAAATCAATTATAATATTTATCTACTAGAAAACCTTAAGACGTACCAAAAACAAAATTAAAATAAAATTAAAAAATTAAAAAAAAATAAAAAAGCAACATAAAAGTAAACCAAATTACTAAGTTATCATTTAGTGTAATCTAAATTTTTACACACTTAGAGTAATTTATTTTCTTGCAAAGAGTGCATGTGGTTGCTCATATTTAGATTTGAAACTTTTAAAAACACATCTATTAATTTCTCTAAGCTGAGAACAAATTTCCGTGCATAACTTTTTGCACTTAATACCAAACACAAAACTAGAACATACCCAAACCTATTGAGTCGGTCTGGTAAGCTTTAGCTTTCGTTAAGACAATAATAACATGCTTTGTAGATAATAATCAAATAAATATACAAATATTGCAAAAGAACTCAAAAATAATACGTGAAACCAAACACTCTCCCAACTCCCACCAAAATTATGCTGCGAGTATCATTAGTAGAAAAAACAACTTGCGCGACGAGATTTTGCACGACGAACCATATTTCGTCGCACAAGAAGTACTTATGCGACGAAAAAAATAGTGTCGTCGCACAAAAAAGACAAGAAAGGGGAAAAAAAAAATTGCACAACAAAATTCTTCATCTCGCAAGAATACTTCCCGTGACGAACAATAGTTGTCGTCGCGCAAAGTCATCAAGAAAACGCGGTGAAATTTTTTTTGGCACGAAAACCTTGCGCGACGACAACGGGATCTTTGCGCGACAAATGTTTCGTCGTGCAAGTTGTTGTGAGTTTTCACTCAAACCATTCACTACAGGTGAATCAGAGGAATCAATACTAGATTTATTACAAATGTTTGGGCGACAAAGCCTTCGTCGCGCAAAGGTCCTAAGCTTCCTATAAATATGCACTTTTGTTGCTCTTATTCTTCACAAATTTGTTCTCCTTATTCTTCACAATTATGTTCGTGCTGGGATGGAGGATAAAAATAAGGATCAAAGCGTGTCAACCGCCAACCCGAATGATTTGAGGCAACATTTTGAGTTCGTGCATGTGATTGTTGTAGCCATGTGGAATAATTGTACTACTACTGAGGGGCGTTCTTAGAAATATGTGTCGGAGAATGCAAAGACGGTAGTGATGGGTGAAATATTAGTAAGTATAATGTTGATGGATCAATAATTCATTTATGTTGGAACTAATTATTTGCATATATGTGTAACAGTGTAAGTATACTCTTGATGATGATACGAATGAACAGTAGATGAAATTGATGGAGGATGCGTTGGAGGGAGATTACAATCAATGGCGTTATGAAGTCGAGCGGAATGGGAGACCATCGAAATAGTAGTTTTAAATTTATGTTTTTGAAGACAATATTTAAATTGAAGGTTTTTTTTATAAGTTATGTATTTGGACTTAATTAGGCTTTAATTCATGTTTGCTTTTTAAAATAAATGAATGGATTAAGTTATTAATTATTTTTAGAATAAATATTTAAGGTATTAATTATTTTTAGAATAAATATTTAAGGTGGTAATTATTTTTATAATAAATATTTAACTGAATATTTGTTTGTAATTATAAAGTTTACGTATCTATGTTTACATAAACTTTATAATTACAATTATTCCGTTCGTCGCTACACATATTGCGCAACGCTATTTTTGTCGCTCAAGACAACTTTGCGCGACAAACAACAGATGTCGTCGCGCAAAGTTGCATTCAAACCTTCCCATTTATTGCGCATTTATGATGCGCTTTGCGCTACGAAAATAGGTATTTGCACGACGAATGGCTTCGTCGTGCAAAGGGATCCTATTGATATATAAACACAGTTTCAGAACCATTGTTTAAAAAAGGAAATAAAAATAAAAAATTTGTTTCAAAAGAATGGCCGATTCTGGAGAAGGTTCTGGCAAAAAGAAACTTGTAGTGCGATCAGAAAGGTATCGACGAAGGCAAGTGCCGTACTTTGAAGACAAAAAGTATGGTTGATGTGTACGCCAAATTTAGGTATGACATAGGGAGTTTGGTGCGGAGGGAATGTTCCACCGAGTTTGAGCCTTGGAAAAAGGTCCCTGAGTAGTTGAAGAAATCCATGCTGGGGGAGTTTGTAGTGAATAATGAATAATTATTTTTGTTAAAACGTAATATTTTTTAAATTACTAATTTATTGTTATTGGCATTAATGTAGGTTCATTGGGATGTTGATGAAACTGATGAGAAGTAGCGGAAGTATGTGGATGAGCTTTTCAAGCAAAGTTTCTGGCAGTGGAAGTTTGATGTGTTGCGGGCGGCGGAGGATTGAAGTTGAATGGTAATTTTTTTTTGAAATAAGATTTTGTGGACTTTATATTTATTTTAATTAATAAATTTATGTTATGTGGATGAGTATTAATATTTACATTAATTATAATTTGTATTTGGGATAATAAATTAGTTTTGTTAATTAATTTAATGTTTAATTAGGTTTGAGTTTTTTATTTATATTAAAATAAAAATTTACATTACATAAAAATAAAACAAAAAAACATAATATTTTGCATGACAAAACTTGGCTTCGTCGCGCAATTTGTTTAAAATAATAAATTATAAAGTAAATGAAAAAAAATTGTAACCTTTGCGCAACTAAAAACATGTTTGTCACGTAAAATCATTTGTCCAAAAGTTAACTTTATAATCTGGATTCAGCAGTGTAGAGGCAAATTGCAATAAAACTACAAATTTAGTGTCACATCCCAACCCGAGCCCCCACCACATCCCGGGCTCGACTCTGCCATAACACGATATTGTCCGCTTTGGGCCCCGAGCACACCCTCACGATTTTGTTTTTGGGAACTCACACGAGAACTTCCCAGTGGGTCACCCCTCTTGGGATTGCTCTCGCGCAAACTCGCTTAACTTCGAAGTTCCTACAGAACCCGAAGCCAGTGTGCTCCCAAAAGGCTTCATGACACACCCCGACCGAGATCAGGGCGTGCTGGCCGTCACACGAATGTGACGGCCAGCACGCCCTGATCTCGGATGGGAAGTTGCTCGTGAGTTCCCAAAAACAAAACCGTGAGGGAATGGTAAGCCCAAAGCGGACAATATCGTGCTACGGTGGTGGAGTCGGGCCCGGGAAGTGGTCCCGCCCGGGGCGGGATGTGACACTTCATGCTAGGTAAAGATGGGAATATACATATAAGGCTTACCGGATCCACTCCCCTAGGCGATGTGGGATGTTACAATCCACCCTCCTTAGGGGTCCGACGTCCTCGTCAGCACACTTCCGGCCACGTATTGGCTCTAATACCAAATTGTCACATCCCGACCCGGGCCCCCACCACATCTTAGACTCGACTCCGCTATAGCACGATATTGTCCGCTTTGGACCCCGAGCACACCCTCATGATTTTGTTTCTGGGAACTTACACGAGAACTTCCCAGTGGGTCACCCATCTTAGGATTGCTCTCGCACAAACTCACTTAACTTCGGAGTTCCTACAGAACCCGAAGCCAATGAGTTCCCAATAGGCCTCGTGCTTGGTAGAGATGGGAATATACATATAAGGTTTACAGGATCCATTCCCCTGTTCGATGTGGGATGTTACATTTAGCCTCTGCACTCATCCTCTTCGTTTTTCTTCAATCCGTCATTTTCATTCACTCATCCTCTTCGTTTTTCTTCAATCCGTCATTTTCATTTTCTCTCAATTTCATCATCTAATACTCCCTCCATCTTCTTCTCTAGGTTAATCGAGCTGTCTCGGTGTGTCTGGTAAGTGTTTTTTTTTTTTTTTTGGTTAGGGTAAAAGTATTAATGTAAATTCATACTAACGTCATGAATTTCGTTGTTTATAGGGATAATGTGTGTGATTAGCGATTAGTGGAGAACGATTGAGAAGGTATTTTCTTCGTTTTATTATAAAAAAAATATTAATTAAATTATGTTGAACTTATGTTGATAACTGAGGATCCTGGTAAGTCAATTGATGTTTGCTTAAAGCCGTTGGTTGATGAGCTAAAGGATTTATGAAGATGTTCACTTTGCGGGCAGTAGTTATGTGGACTGTGAATGATTTTCCCGCATATGCAATGGTTTCTGGGTGGAGCACTAAGGGTTATATGGCATGCCCTGTATGCAAGGATGATGTAACATCTGGATGGCATGCCGGAAAAGTTTGTTACCTTGGTCATCAAAGATGGTTGCCATGGGACCACTAGTGGCGGGAAAAGGATAAAGAGTTCGATGGGAAAATAGAGCATCGCCTCAGACTAGAGAATGGTCCGGTGACCGAATTTTGGAACAGCTTAACCATTTGGATTTTGCTCTGTTCGGGAAAACAGTGAGTAAGACCAGACCTTCTACACATATGAACTGGACGCACAAGCCTATGTTTTTGGAGCTCCCGTATTGGTCAAAACTAAAATTGAGACACAACCTCGACGTTATGCGTGTTGAGAAAAATGTATTTGACACATTGGTGGGCACCATTCTAGATATCGAGGGTAAGACAAAGGACATGATCAAAGCTCATCTTGATTTGGAAAGAATGGGCATATGGAGGGTTTTATGGATGAATAGGGACAATGATAAAGCCATAAGGGATCTTGCATATTTTTTTTTTCATGAAACTGAATGACCAAAAGGAGTTTTTAAAGTTTGTATCGTCTGTAAACTTTCCCGATGCGTATGCTTTTATATTGCGCGTTATGTGAATGTTGACGGGGGTAAATTTTATGGACTAAAGAGACATGACTGTGCAACACCTACTTCCTGTGGGTATTCGACACCTATTACTGGAAGATGTTGTGAAGCCAATCATGTTGTTGTCCCGATTTTTTTTCCCAACTGACTGCAAGAACATTGCAAAAGACAGACGTTAATCAGTTGCGCCATGACATTGTCTAAGTCCTATGCAAGTTTGAGATGATATTCCCTCTAGCTTTCTTCACAAGTATGATCCACGTGATGGTTCACTTGCCCGAAGAGGCATTGTTTGCTGGTCCTATCAACTATTGCTGGATGTATCCCATAGAAAGGTATATAATCCTCATCATTTGTTTATGCATCATTAACCCACGCTTACTAATTTGTATCATCATTTTATTTTGGCAGGCTTCTCAAGGAACTGAAAAAAAGTGCACGCAGCAGGGCGAAGCCCGAAGGATCAATTATAGAGGCTTAGGCTTATATGAGTCGCTTACCTTTTGTGGAATATATTTAAAAGATACATAGATGACTTTCAATCGTCCTCAGCGCAATAATGACGGGGGTGTGAGAAAGGAGAAACTTTCTGCTTTTACCCGATGCGCACGACCCTTAGGAGATCCTGTACAAGGCAAGTCGTTTTCCAAAAATGACATGGAGGTAGCGTATTGGTTCGTATTGTACAATTGTGACAAGATAATGGCATACCTAGATGAGCATGAAGAGATGATGAAGTGAGAACACCCATCACATTTGTATGCCAAGAAACACCGAGAATTGTTTCCATAGTGGTTTCTCGAATATGCAAGTTATAAGTGTTTTGTATTTGTGATAATATTGTAGTATTTAATTTTCTCAAACTAACAAGTGTATGTTTTTGTATAATATTAGGTGAATAAATTGAAAGTATCAAATTCCCCCACTTACAGTGAAGAGTTATATAGCTTGGCGTTCGGCCTAATTCGCGTTGAATTGTTCTCGGGTTGCAATGTTAACGGCGTCAAGTTTTCAGGGACTGCACGAGATGACAAGTTGTGTATGCAAAACAGCGGTGTCCATGTCCCAGGTGGGGGCGAAAGTACGGACATTGATTTCTATGGCAAACTAACAACTGCTGTGTAATTGCTTTATAAAGACCGATACCAAGTGATCATTTTAAGTGTTGATGGTTTGATACAAACCCAAATAGGCAGGGAAGTGTTAAAATCAACCATGGCTTACTATCTGTGAACACTAACAGAACTTGGTACGATTGACGACCTTTACATTTTGGCAACACATGGCAAAACAGATTGTGTATCTAGAAAACCCTAAAGTCGGGAAAGGTTGGAAAGTTGTTCAGAAGATGGATCAGAGGAACGTGTATGCTATACCAGAACAAGACCCTACTGATGACGACATCAACAACGTCGCTAACCAACGCTTAGAATCTTCAATGGAAAATGATGCGGAAACACTTCGAAATACAAATCTTATCCAAAAACCGTTTCAAATACAAGGAGTGGCTTCAATCGAAATATCGATTCAGTCAATTACAATTGACCTCAGTAATCTTCCATGATACGATGGTGTAGTGGGTCCAAACAACGATGGTGAGGTACCTATCGAGGAAGAGGATTGGGAGACCGAAAGTGATGATAGCAACGATAGCGAAAGTTATTATAGTTCGGGTGGTGAATAATTCAATTTATTTGTGACTTGCTATGTAAAACATATTAAATGAATTTTTTTGTATCTTATGTTATAAATAAATTGTTTTTATTTTAATAAATATAAATTCAAACAAAATTTGAGCCGGGGAAATTAAATTTTCAGCTTCTTGCGCGATGAACAAGAACTATTTGTCGTGCAAATATTATTTGCACGATGATTAATTTCCTTTTCATCACGCAAGGAGATGAAAATTTTGACTTTCTGGCTGGCACAAAAATAATTAAACTGAAATCGCAAACACTTTTCCCCTCACCTCTTTGTCTCTCTAAACCCACTCCCTCCGACACACCCTCCCTCTCTCTCACTAAATGTCTGTAAACTCTCGCCCCCTCACACTCTCTCTTCCTCCTCTGATACACCTTCACCGCCACACACCCATCTCCGGTGCTTCACAGTCCCATACCCATGCCCACAATCCGGTCCACCCATCTTCACTACTAACAAGGTAAAGATTTCAAATTTCTTTAATTTATTTCGATTTTCATTTGGGGAATTTGGGGTTCCAGTTTATAGAGCATTAGATTAGAGAATTAAGGGATCGGTTTTAAGGGATTGGGGTTTAGGAACTGGGGGTTGGATTTTTTAAAGGTTTTTTTTTTTTTTTTTTTTTTTTTTTGTCGAAAAGTTGGCTTCTTGATTTGTTGCATTTTGTTGATAATGTGACATGTTGTATGAATTTAGTGAAGCTTCATAAGGTAATTTTTTGTAATAATTTGCAATGGCGTGCCATATATGGCTTCGTCCTTGAACGAGGAAGTCTGTGATTCAAGTCGAAAGTGAGAGATTAAGAATGCATTGCTAATTTGCTACAGCATCTATGAGATTTGAAGTTAATTTAGTACATTATCTGTTTCTGTCAATAAAGGACCCCGCTCGAGTCTGTGGATCCCCCAAAGGATGCGGGGTTTCAGATCCTTACAGAGACCTTGGATCAAACTCTCTGGCAGAGGCGGGGGACTTATTGTAGGGGGGATGGGGAATGCCCGACGACAGGAACCTAGAGCCTCTTCATCATTGCAGTCAAAGAGTGAGGTGACAGCTTCGACATCAGAGGTGACCGACCTTAGGGCTGAGCTCGCCTCGTATAAGAGCCAGATGTCACTGATTGTACAGGCCCTCAGTCAGTCTGGCATTTGTCTCCTGGATCTTCGTCCCCCGTCGACATCCGAGCACCTCCAACCTGAGCATGCCCTAAACTCTGCCCTTTCGACCTCTTAGCCCGGCCCCAACCTCAAGACATTCCAGCCGCCTCCGAATGACAACCCCATAGATTACACCGCATTATTTTCTTAGTTTTTTACTCCCTTACTTTTTAAACATTTTCCTTGTACATACATTTTGTATTTATTTAAATAAATTATTTTTCTCTTCATTACATTTTTTAATTGCAATTTAATTTTATTATTTTATTACGAAATTAAAAAAAAAAAAAAAAGAACAAATAATTAAATTAAAAAATACATATATTTTTCTTTATGCGCAACGAATAACTTCTTCTCACAAAATTCTAGCGACTAACAAGGTTTCGTCGTGCAAGAATAAATTGTCATCGCACAAAGTTTCGAGAGAATAATATTAGTCATCCCACGTTTGTATCCTGGTATTTTGTGCGACGAACACATTCGTTCCTTAAAATTTTGTGGGAGGAAGGCTAAACCGTCGCACCGCGTTCTTGCGACCAATGCTATTGTTCGTTGCGCAAAGTCTTTCTTCACAATCTTTGCATGGTGAAGTTTCCGTCGTGCAGACGTTTGTGCAATAGAAATACACTTTGCGCGACCAACTTTTGTTCGTCGCGCAAATAGTTAAACGTAGTAGTGTATGAATCCCAATTCCCACATCAGATTAAAAAAATAAATAAATATTAAAAAAAAAAAAAACCTTATATGTACTTATAAGAATTAGGCCACTTCATATTACTAATTAATTTTATGATAGAACTTCAACTTTCTTTAAATCAATATTATAATCCACCAACTACTAAAATTTTTTTTTTAAAAAAAAAAAAAAGAAAAAAAAGAAAAAACCAAACCAAAGAGAACACATTATATTTTGAGATGTGAACACAAAATATTTAAATCTTAAAGAAGTTATATAATTTTCAGTACTAAAATAAAGGGAAAAAAAAAAATATGGAACGCTTGTGTTCCGACTCCAAAATATTAAATTATACAAATTAATCAAAGAGAAGGTTTGCCTGCACGTTCATTGCAACTAGTTTAATTATTATTTAACTAATTAATTAGTTAAGGTTCAAAGCTTTGAAACCGTTAGTTGGCCATTCAGCTTTGGTATACTCCCGTCAGTCTCCTCACTATAAAACCCAACCCTTCACACCTTCCTTGTCACCACTCAACACACAACTCTTAAAACAACCTCAAAAGCTTCTGCTGCGATCACAATGAGCTTTTCAGCTGTAACAACTTTGGCCGTCGATCAGGGCGATGGGCCTTCAATCTCCGTCATCCATCCCGACATTATCACGGCTCACATCCTCACCCGCCTCGACGGCCAGACCTTGGCTGCAGCCGCCTGCGCTTCGTCCGAATTACACGGCTTCTCCGCCAAAGAAAAACTCTGGCGGGACGCCAGCATCGCCACATGGCCTTCCATAACGGATCCACGAGTTAACGATATCATTTCCACTTTCCCTGCCGGTCACCGCTCTTTCTTCTCCGACTCTTTCCCGCTCCTCGACCACTCCCCCTCCCAATTCAATTTCAGCCCTTCGTCCCCCACCGCGGAGTTAGTCTCAGCCGTCGATATTTTCTACAAAGACCAGCTCATTTTCTCTAAGGTTCAGGAGTCCGAGACCGAATCCGGGTGGTTCCTCTGCTCACCTTTCCGGGTCGACTTACTTGACCGGAAAGAAACCGTCCCGACACCAATCCAACATGTCGGGGAAGACCAGAAGTCGTTGAAGCACTTGGAGGACAACCTGAGCCTGAGCTGGATCGTGATCGACCCTACCCGGAAAAGGGCGGCAAATTTGTCGAGCCGGACGGCAGTGACGGTGCAGCGTCACTGGCTGACAGGGGAGATACAGCTGCGGTTTGCGACGATATTGGCGGGGGAGAAGAAGGGGGAGTATGTGCAGTGCGGGATGGTGGTGACGTGCAAGGGGAGTGGGAGTGAAGGAAGGGAGCTGCACGTGAGGGAGGTGAGCATGCAGATGGAGGGAATGGAGGGGAATCATTTGAACGGGAGGGAGAGTTTGGTCATATTGCAGAGGGCGATCGAGGGAGGGAAGAGGAGGAAGGAGGTAAAGGGGAAGGCGAGGTATGAAGAGTACTTGGAGATGAAGAGAGAGAGGAGAAAGAGAAAGGAGGCGAGAGAGAAGGCTTTGGACATGATCTGCATTGCTGCTGGGGTTACTATTTTCATGGCGTTCTGGTCATTTGTCTTGTTAAGATAGACGATGATGAACCCAGAAACGGAAACAGTTTGGGTTTAGTTAATTACACAATTTGATTAATTAATTCTTTAAACCAAAATATATAGAAAAGTTCATACAAAGGAGAAGCAAAGTGGATATTGATTACAATTAATCATTTGTTTATTTATTTGATTTTCATTCTTTACACATGTAAAATGGAAGCAACATATATATAGCCTCTTTTCGTAATAATTCCTCACTTTCTGTTCATACAACTTTTTCTTTAACCAAAGATGTGTGAGTGATCCTTTTACTATCCTATTCTTGTGCATCATAGTTTTGATGACTTTGCACAAATAAATGTAATTTTTCTTTGTTTAGTTACGCAATGTGAACGATGAGTACAAGAGTTAAACTTTTGTCGTAAATAAGGACGAAGGTATACTATGGCTGGCAAGGGTGGGCAATAGTCTAGAGTAAATTTTCGGAATTTTAAAACATATATGGCCAAAGTTATCTACTAGAAAGGAGCCCAATCTTCTTTGATAAAATTAGCCTACTTTAACCTATAAACTTTCCTAGTTCCGCCTTTCCTACGATTAAAGTTTGAAATATATGAATGGGTTTGATTAAAAATTGGAATGTATGAATAGGTTTGGTAGAGAAAGTCAGAAATAAGAAACGGTCAATGGGGATTAATCTTTGACTTTAAATTTGGCCGGTCACACTTTGGATGCTTCCCCTTTTAGAGAGGTCTTTTTCCGGAGGCAGGCTTCCTGCTGCCTGCTGGGTTGAATGTTATGCAAAATCCTACTCTATAAAGACTAGTACTAATTTTCTCTTTCTAGTCTTATTAAAATAAAATTTGAGAAAATTAACAAATCGTTTTCATTTTATTAAAGATATCCCGAAAGTCATGAATGACGATGTATGTCCATATAATTTTTTTTTTTTTTTTTTCCAATGGATGTCCATATAATTAGTAATAAGCTTATTCTACGAAGGTTCTCTAGCTAGCTGCACGAGGACTGTATGTGGCGATACAACACGGCCGGCCTTTAGTTTTTTTGGTGTCCAGGGCGACCGCTTAAATGTGTCTTTCTTAATACACAAACATATATTAAAGAAATATTTAAAATTGGTCAGAACCCAATCGAAGTTGGAGGGCTAGACCTTCATGCCTCCATTATATTACTTGAAGGAAAAACAAACATACAATGCTGCAACGAGTGTTGGGCAGAAGTAGTACCTCAACTCCGACGATCAAAAGCAAAATCATACAACCACTCCAAGCAAAAGTCCTTAAATTTTAACCTTTAAGAAATTGTCCTCTTGAAATTTTTTGAAGAAAAACTCATCAATTATATCATTACAATCCAAGTCTTCAACCACATTCATTTTAATGCTTATATTGTTGATCCATGAAGCAAACAACACATTTGGACTCCTATAAATTTCTTTTATGAATTTCGCTATTTGCACGGATGTCCAAGGTTGTTATCAAATACAAATGCTTCTTCAAGTAGTATCATTTGCAAAATATGTAGTACGGAACTTTAGTGTAGGGACTTTGCTAAGTAATCTTGTAATTAATATCTTCATATGTGTTACATTTGTTTACTTCATCTGTAGATGTTTAGTTGCTCTGATGTCAGTTTGATATAGATACTCTAGTTTCCATTATACTTAATGGTTCATCGCACTGTGTGGGCACTCTACTCATTTATTTATTTTACACTCCTCTATTGTCACTTATTTATTTTCTGTTCTAATTTCTTTTTATTTTTATATTTTTTTATGAATCATTTCCACACTATGGCTTCGTCACTTTTCAGGTATCGGTCAGCAAACTTCAATTATGGTTTTACATGAATATCCAAGTCGAAGTGTGATAAGAACTGTGATTATTTGAATTAATGACACTCAGTTTTTACTTTATTGAAGAATATAACAAATTAAAATCTCATGAATAACTCATAAATGCCCTTGGAATTTACGTTCGCAGTGTGGCTACCAGATAGATATGCCCACTCCCCTTGGTATTGTTGGTGCCTTATGTTTGGTATTCAGGCATATTATTGGGATAAATTTAATTTGAATAATCAAATAACATACATTATAATTGGAACCAAATTGACACAGCACCACGGATGAAAGAGGTGTGCAAGTCCAGCTACTTGCAAGAAAGTAGACAACCGACGTCAGACCTTGGTACCGGTAGGGCATCGGCCAAAGGCTCTCCAACGGTTAAGTTAGTAAGCGTATTCAGACTTCAGCAGTAGACAAGAAAGTATTGTGTGTTAGGGAAGCGTTGCCGGAGTAATGCCCTAGTAAGTAGTAGATCAGAAAGTATAGTCGAGAGAAAGACCTTTTTAGACATGGAATCCGTATTAAGCTGGGAGAATTCAAGAGGATATTTAGGAGTAGATATTGTTTCTTCTTACGAGTGTGATTTCTTACGGCGCATTCCCAACCCTTATAGATTGTAAGAAAAATCGTCTAATCCCCAGCCTGATTAGGTTTCTGTGTCTTGCAAAATAAGAATAGTCATCTCAGAGAAGTCATGTATCACCATACATATGAACCCAAGTATCACACTACCGGTCTCTGCAAAGTAGTGAAGGCTTTGAGCTGAAATTAAAATTCATATCTATAAGCATAAGATACATATGATGCCTCAAGTCTGACAACTACTTGCAAACTACAACCAAAAATTTTGTAATGTTTGACATGTGGTAAGTATCCATACGTTTAAATGTCTTGGGGGGTCAATGTTCAGTGAACTTGTTCAACAGACAAGCACCCATATATCCACCACGCACCTAGCAAGTGTAGCACATTATTGCTAGCCTATTGTAAGTGAGAGGTCTTAGGTTCGATTCTTGCCGAAGGCGAATTTGAACCACATTATTGTTAGCCCATTGTGAGGTTAAGCCCACCCCTCCCCCTTAGACCTATCCTAATTTAATTTTAGGAACATTTTAACCTAAAAATATTCAAATTCCGATAATTATTGAAAAATTACTAAACCAATACCATGAAACTCGTCGAACACCATAAAAGAATAAGAAACACATGAAAGAATTTTTTTTAATTACTTTAGCCGTTGAATTTAAATTTGAACCATTAGATCTTTTTTTTTTTTTTTACCGTTGGATTTTATCATATTAGATCTTAACCGTTGGATTCAATAAATTTGTAAATATAAAACTAAAAAAATGCACATATATGGTGAGCCAAGCCCACTAATCCAAGGGAAATCCTAGGCTAAATTTGCCCCATGAATGAGTTTTGGGTTAAAACTTATATTTGCCCCAAGGGTTGGAGCAAGTTGGGGAAGGTTTAGAACCTAAAATTTGAGTTTTACTCCAAGGGTTAGAGTAGGTCTAAGGGGAATGAGGTAAGCTTAACCTCACGATTGGCTAGCAATAATGTGGTTCAAATTTGCCTTTGGCAAAATTGAACCTAAAACCTCACTTACAAGTGAAGAGGAATACCACTATACTGTAATAATAAAACTCTCAGTTAATTAAGGGATTTAAGTAACTTATTATTACTTGTAAGTGAGAGGTCTTAGGTTCGATTCTTGCCAAAGGTGAATTTGAATCACTTTATTGCTAGCCTATTCTAAGGCTAAACCCACCCCTCCCCTTTTAGTGTAAATAATATCATTTGTTCAAAAAAAAGAAAAAAAAAGCACCTATTGTAAGTTGGTAAAATGTAATTTTGGGCAGAAATAAAGTATTTTCATATTATGTAGCCGTCTTGACAATTTGTAGCGTTTTTGTTCTTTTTCTATATATTTGGAACAAGATTCAGAGTTTTTAATTTGTTTTTCTTATTTTTCTCGTCCTTTGATCTTTAGCAATCTTGAATTGAGTTGGGTTTTGTTAGCTACGAAAGGCAAAGGCCCATCTTAATTGCCCTAATCTATTATGGATCGAAATTCGCAATCTTTACTTGAAGCTCTGGTGAAATTATATCGTACTACATGATCACACACGACATGCTGACATTGCTGAGCTAGCACATGTCTTCAGGAAGATGGAAACACCTTTGGTGGTGTTAGATGAGTGAGACCCCACTTTATCCTATGAAGTCCCACGTGGCAGATGATCATTGATCAAACTCCATTCATGCAAATCCATTCTATCTTCCCAAAAAATCTCCATCAACAGCTGACAAAGCCCTACCCCTTCCAAGTTAATCTCGACCACCTCCTCCACCGGTAATATTTCTGACTCACTCACTCCAAAACTTACAGCTCTGAACCGAAAAAAATGGCAGCAACCATGGCGACCGCATCAACCGTAATGGGGCTGTGCAGTTCCTCCCTCTCACCAAGCAGGACACGCCTCTCTTCAGGTTCATACTTCACATACATACACACGTGCGCGCGCATACAAAAAAGAAAAAAAAAATATATATATATATATATATATACGCGCGCGCGCACGCGCTCTCACTAAAATGCGCCTCTGTACAATATACTAATGTTGCAGTGCTATTTAATTGCAGCCTTTGTGAAGCCTATTGGGGTTGGCAACCCTCTGAGGCAAGTTAGGGCTTCTGGAGGAAGGTTCACATGGTAATTTACCTAGCTATCGTTTTTTAAGAAGATCATGACCGTTGATTTTGTTGTTGCAACGTAGAAATTGTTGTATGCGGTTGTGTCAATGTGTCGATCGTGTTAATACGGGTAAAATACGTGGTTTATATAAGACAATACGTGGTTAATTAATTATAATCAATGTTTAGCCTAAATTAAGCCAACAATTAATGGTAAGACATCCATGCAATCCATGCACTGACGCATATATGGCTTGGTTTTGTGTTGAATGTGTTGGGAGCAAACAGTAGCTTTCAGAGAGATTGGCTGCGCAGGGATCTGAATGTGATTGGGTTCGGGTTGATCGGATGGTTGGCTCCGTCGAGCGTACCATTAATCGACGGTAAGAGTTTGACGGGGCTCTTCTTTGAGAGCATTGGTGCTGAGCTCGCTCACTTCCCCTCACCTCCTGCTCTCACTTCTCAATTTTGGTTAGTGACCCTTCTTCTAAATTTTGTTCCTTTAGTGTTTGATCTTGTTTAGATTGATATCAAAGGTTTTTTCTTTGTTTTTTTTCACTCCAAAGGGCACAATTACGGCATCTAGGCCTAAATGGCCAAGACAAATACAACCAGCCCAACCAAAAAAAAAAAAATGGTTTTTATCACAAATGAATTCTAAAATTGACTCACACCATCAAAATAGTATCTGAAATTGAAAATTATGAATATAAGTGTTGCAAATCAATGTCATCATTCCATTGAATATTGGAGTAGGAGACCACAATATGACATGTCAGCACACTAACAAACTCTCTAACAGAATTAAGACGGAATGATGAGAGTGATTTGCAACACTCATATTCAAGGATGACATTCATCAATTTTCAACTTAAGAGACAATCTTGATAGAGGGTCAATCTTAAGGATCATTTGTGATAAAAATCCAAAATCTTTTATAGGGCCCCTACCACATATATGCAGCAAAGCTCCCTTAAAAATTTAAAATAATCCCAAACAACCCCCAATTCCCAAATTAAAAGTTTTTCTAATACAAGCAGATACTAGGGAAGGTGAATTGAATTAAGGTGATATGGGGGTAAAGCTGTAACTAAATGAGCTACAAACAGCTACAATCCCAAAACAAAAGATTAAGTGGTCAAAAATATACTTGTACTAGTTCTTTTATATGTACTTGAGTGGTTAAGTAGGTTATCTCACTGATTACGTTTTATAGAGTAACTTGTTCGTGGTGTATTCTCGATCAGTTTTACGTGTTTACTAATGTATTGAGCTATTTCAAAGCGACATAAACTTGTCTATTAGATGTAAGATTGATTAGTAAAATATCTTAGCATAACTCAACTAGTTAATGGAGTCGATTTTAGGTCGTGTGATAAACTTAATCGTGTGATGAAGAAACGTAGCACTCCTTGAGATAAGGAATTAGGAGGCTGGTTTTTACATGTTTGGCATTTGATTCTCAATAAGTGTAGAAATAAAAAAGGGGGAAAAAGAAAAAAAAAAGAAAAAAAAAGAGGTCCCACCGAGATTTGAACTCGGGTTACTGGATTCAGAGTCCAATGTCCTGACCACTAGACCATGGGACCGTTGTTGTCAAATCCGCATTTCTGTTTTTATTTAATCAGGTCACTTTCAATAAAGCTATCTAAGGAAAAACATTAATTACATTATTAGGCTAAGTACATTCTAAATCCTTTAAATTTGGGTCATTTTCCATTGTAAATTCTTTAATTTAGGGTGATTTTCTAATTGGGCCATGAGGTTTCAAACTTTTCGTATTATACCTTGAGGTCTTAAAATGGTATCAATTTGTAATGACAACCTAATAGTTCAAAAATAATCCATTGGGAAACTTGAGATTAAATACTAAATACAACAAACAATTATTATTTACATCTCTACTCTTCTTCATCCCTCATTTTCCCTATATGTGTTTTTCCTCCATCATTATAGTTATCAAACGGGCTCTAATTTTTATGACATAAACTAAAGTAATGAGCTAAACCCTCGTGCAAGTGTAAAGAAAGAGTATTACTCTTTTATAAGAAATAGAGCAAAACTGGCATTCAATGTAAATTTTCTAATGTATTTTGCTTCAAGCAAATATGACGAGGATATACAATTTTTTGAGCAGGTTGTGGCTGATAACATGGCACCTGGGGCTTTTCATCACCCTTACCTTTGGGCAGATTGGTTTCAAGGGGAGGACTGAAGATTACTTTGAAAAATGATCCCTTTTAATTAGGTTATGTAAAATCTATATATATGCTTAATGTTCAGTTATCTCAATTTCTTTTCCTTTCTTCTCGTACTGTAACTGCACAACTTAATCCTCCTGAATCACTATTGTGTACCTTTGTGTAAATAAATATGTATTCAAGTCAGTCTACTGACAGTAAACACAGTGACCACTAGATAAAAAGAATTCTAATGACTGCCAAACGAATCCAAAATTCCAAATTACGGTCTACTTCAATACATTAGATGCACCGATGTTTGTACGATTGGATTAAAATGGTCATAATCTAGTCATGAAAATAATGCATTCTATACATCAGTGAATAGTAGAATTCTTGCCTAAACTATCAGTGAAAGCGAGTAAAAATCTGAAAAAATTGCATGTGTGATAAGTTCAACCAATTCCCAAAAAGATTTCTGTTTTGATGTATCAGGTTTATAGACGAACTCAACGTTTTGTACAAGTTTAGTTGAGACAACTGATTGCCATGAAAAATCGGAGAAGAAGGAAGGCGGAATTAAGTCGTTACATGTGGGGTTTTTTATTTTTTTTTGGGTTAAACGATAGATTTGTTAGATTAGATGTTAGATTAGGGAGTAAACGGGGTTGGAACCCATGCCATGGTGCAATAACAACACTCCTCTTCACCATTGTGGTACAAGGTCACTTGCATTACATGCCAAGGTTAGGGGTTTAGTGTTGAATTTTGTAGACTTTTGGCTCCTCGCTAATAGAAGATGAAGTCTTGATTATCACGTGGATATGTCTATGTTCCTTACGGCTGTGAGCATTTCAATACAATGTTAGATAGAGGGGATGCGGAAAATGAGCATTACAAAGGCCTCTAAGACGGGTTTGCAAATTTCTACTTTGACTGAGTCATTTACAAAATTTCTCATATATTCTTTTGCAATGATCATGAAAGACGTTTCTAATCCTCGTGAAGGACATTTCTTATCCTCTCTATCTAACATTTTATAGATAGTTCATTCTTTAATAACTTACCCTGAATCTCTTTGGCATTTAAAAATCTTACGTTTAATATTGTCTCGAGCATGGAAAATAGCATATATAGTTATATCTCAGTTGTATATGATGTAGTAGGGGTGATTTGGTATGGGATCCCGAATCTCAAACCAAAAAATTTCAAAACGGAAATTTGAAGACCAATCCAGAACCAAAATTTTGGTATTCCCAATTTTTGAGATTCCCGAATAGTTTTATATATTTTGGGATTGGATTTTGGGTTTTGGGCCTTTGGGTTTTTGGGTTGAAATTTGAGATTTTTTTGGATGTGGGCCAAAATTTGGATTTTCGGCCTAAAATTTTGTTTTCCAATTTCATATAAATGAAAATTTAGGTTTTTACCTCATTTTAATTTGCCAATTCGTTCATACCAAGTCAAAGTGATGTTCCAAAGTTCCAAACTACTTAATTTTATACTCCTATATCTAATATAGTTTACTATCAAACTACTTAAATTCAACATTTAACATGCATGCAACCAAAATAAATATATATACTTTTCGGTTCGGTTCGGGATTTCCAAACCATTGAATATGTAATCTCAATTCCTATACCAAAAGGTTCAGGATCAGTTTGATATGAATCTCGAAAATTTCAGCATTATCAGTTTGGGAATTTTTTAATATGGGATCGAGATTTTTTTGGTTTGGTTTGGGATTTTTGGGAAAAATTCCCAGCCCTATGATGTGGAGAATTTTCCCCAACTATTCATTAGTGGTTTTGGTTTATTTATGAAAGATTGACTGACATGTACTTTCATCTTTCAAGGTTATATTAAACCTAAAAAAAAATGGTATGGTTTGAAACTTTGAAGGTCCAACCGTCCTACACTGTTATCCGACATTTATCACCTACCTTCCCCCTACTTTCAAACTGTTCACAGAGTCATGCGACTCAGGCCCGCCATGGGAATTAGATTAGGGTTTCTCTTTCCATTGTATAAGTTTGTCGTCATCTGGATACCATTTCTTCATCAATTATGCATGATGTAAACAGTACTTGGCAATAATTTGCTAAAGCCATCAACCTTTTTTAACCTAATTCGCTTTATATATATCATTCGTAAGTAAGATGCTATTATTTCATATCTCTGCTACATAATTTTGTGAATACACCTTATGAATCAGTCTGTGTTCTGATAAGATGTAAATCGACCTTGGCCAGCCCTGATTGCAAAGGTATACTATCTTCTACTGAAAGAGAACATGTCACAATAATACACACTGACTTCCTAAGAACTATATAGAACCATAGTTAGTTAATTAATTAGTAACAAACATTTAACTATAGCTAAGAATATCAAGATTTATGAGTCGGGCCACGGTCAGGTCAGGGTTTTGTTCACAATTGTAACAATCAGGTTAGAGTTTGTTTACAATTAGAATGGTTAGGCCAGATTGGGTTAGGGGGGCGCACTCTGATATCATATCAAGATTTTAAAGTCAAACTAGCAGCCCACTACGAAAAACACCAATATTGTCCCAATATTACCACCTAAATTAACTACTCAACAAGTGTTGAGTTTTATCATAAAAAATCTAGGCATTGTTTGTTGTGGAACCATTCATTTATAATTAGTAGTATATATATTTGAGGGAATGCTATCAACCTTCTCGGCTCTCCTTCTCATCCTGCTATGTAGAATGATAACCCAAACCATTTATTATATAGGTTACTCTTTAAAGATATCTCTTCAAAAAATTATCTAAATCCAAAATCGTTTAGTCATCTAACAATTATACAATAAATAGAAGAACCATATTTTTCACTTAAACACTAAAATCTTGACAACGTTAATCGAACAGTTAAATGATTGTTGATTTGGATGATATCTTTTTTGTAGAGTTGATTTTTAAAGGGTGATCTAGAATTTAGATGGTTCCAATCATGAAGTAACATTGTCAAATAAGGAGAGTTGAGAAGGTAAAACAAGAAAGTTCAAGTGAGAAGGTTGCTAGCATCCCCTTATATTTATAAGTAGTTTGAAGAAAATTCAATTTTGATCAAAACCAAAAGAACCTTGACCTACAAACAAATTTTCAAGGAAAAATAAGAATATATTACAAAAATATTTTCCATTCAAAAAGAAAACATGCAGTTCAATGAGACATTGGGTTCTCCCTCATATTCAAAAGTCAGAAGGAGGCCTTCCAAGTATTATCGTAGCTCTTATTATGTGTACACAACCTTACAATAATTTCTTCATTATTTGAAGCAGATGAAATGTTTCCCGTTTTCAACGTCCCCTTCTGAACTTGTTGTGTTCGTCCTAATCACACAATTTAACAAGAATACCTCACCTTGTTAGCTAAACTACCACTTAGCTTTTTAAGTTTTACTTCTGTTCATTTGGAGCTTCTCAGAGTATCGAATAATATTACAATCAATCGCGCATGAATAACAACTGGTTCATGCGTCGTGGACTGACTTGCATCAATATTAAATGTTTAGGAATCGTGTATGCTTGTGTGATTGATTGATTGTAGTATAATTCAGATTTATTTACTCTCTTTCAAGAAAAGACTGAAAACAAGACGGAAAAAGTATCATTTGCCCTTCCCTTATCCTAATCCTTTCTTTATTCATATCATTCCCACACCACACGATTTGTACATACGCATGTGAACAAAACAGTCCTAGCTAGCTATCGAGTTTTTATTTTCATTTCATTGGTTGTGCTAGGAAATTGAGGAACATGGTTTATTTGGTTGTAGATCCATGCTCCCACTGCCCGAATACTTATAAACACAACTTGTGGGAAAATGTTACTTGAAATTTAAAAAAAAAAACAAAACAAAACAAAACAAAAAGAAATTAAGGAGCATGAACATGAACCACCAACATCAATATTTGGAATAGGACCCTCTTAATGAGTATCTTAATGATGAGTTCATCTTATCTGTTCATCAATTATTTTGCGGCCATAAATCATTTTGAATTTTTTTATTTAAAATTAAACCCGAGCAATACCTAGCAAAAATTAGCTACACAATATTCGATAAATGACTAAAATGAATTAATTTCTAAGATCCTCATTCTCAGTATTTATCAAATTTGTAGTGAATGTGACAATCCATAAATGTCACATCTCGGCCTGGGGTGGACCACTTCCCGGGCCTGACTCCACCACTGTATCACGATATTGTCTGCTTTGGGCTTACCATTCCCTCACGGTTTTGTTTTTGGGAACTCACGAGCAACTTCCCAGTGGGTCACCCATCATGGGATTGCTCTAACCCCCTTCTCACTTAACTTCGGAGTTCCTACGGAACCCGAAGCCAGTGAGCTCCCAAAAGGCCTCGTGCTAGGTAGGGATGAGAATATACATATAAGGATCACTCCCCTGGGCGATGTGGGATGTCACAATCCACCCCCCTTAGGGGCCCGACATCCTCGTCGGCACATTTCCGGCCAGGGATTGGCTCTGATACTAATTTGTCACATCCCGGCCTGGGGCGGACCACTTCCCGGGCCTGACTCCACCACCGTAGCACGATATTGTCCGCTTTGGGCTTACCATTCCCTCACGGTTTTGTTTTTGGGAACTCACGAGCAACTTCTCAGTGGGTCACCCATCATGGGATTGCTCTAGCCCCCTTCTCGCTTAACTTCGGAGTTCCTACGGAACCCGAAGCCAGTGAGCTCCCAAAAGGCCTCGTGCTAGGTAGGGATGAGAATATACATATAAGGATCACTCCCCTGGACGATGTGGGATGTCACAATAAATCTCAAGGATTTGAATTGGAATTAGCCGCAAAAGACATGAACACCATGGGTAGTGGCTTGGGGTGCAGGTGTGGGGGCCGGCATGCATAATTATAAATATGTGGATTTTTTTTTTAGCAATAAATGTTTGAGTGTAAGCTCCAAATACAAACTCCAACCAGTCCCCCAAACATTTTGAGCCGTTGGTAGGGGCCCCCTTCCTCTTGGGTTGGCCTCTATCATAATTTTTTCTTATTAAGAGGGTTCTTTTAGGGTATGATTGACTGATTGATATGTTGTGAGCTTGACTAGCATTTTATGATAAGATGTTCACAATTATTGTCATCCTACTTAAAATTTGATTTACATCATCGCTTAGTTTTATATTTTGGTGATATTTTTTTTACTAGTAGATATAAGTATATTTCTGAATATAATAGAATTTTGTTGACCCCAATTTATGATATTTCCTCCTCATCATCCCATTTTGGTAAAAAGAAGTGATTTCAGCACATTTTGTTGCTCTTATTGAACATTTTTGTTATTTTTTTTGTTTTGTTTTTAGTTTGAATATATTAAAACATAATCAAGGAATAAAAGTCAGCAATGATGTGCAAAAAGTGAAAAGAGGTGATGGAGGATCATTTTCATAGTTAAAAATTTCCTTAACCCTATGAAAAAGATTTGATCTATTGAATCCATTACTAGCTTGTTACAAGTGAACTTTTTCTTGGTCAATGAATAATTTAGTTCCAAGATTCCTAAAACTACTTTATGAATTTGACACTAAAGTAGCTCAAGCAATCTAATGTAATTAATATAACATTCTCTTAATACACGAGATTACCTCAGAACGTTATTTTGTAAATCACCATGACCATTCTCATGTTAACCAAATGTCCTAATGCATTTAGTTATTGATCAAACTATTGATTCACTAACTCTTCCTGTAACGATGCTTTTATTTATTAATCATTATGTGGTCTTGTTGCTTCTTCATGTTTAGTCAAGTTAACGTGATCCATTTTTATTGACACAAACAATTTTACACTAAATTTATTTTAAGTCAGGAGGATTTGAGTTCGCATATAGAGGAGAGAGTACGTTGTTTAGTCAATTTTATTAAGTCTAAATATACTAGTTAATATATATTTTAAACCAAAACTATGAAGCAACAGACAATCGAAATAAAAACTTTTACAAAGAAAGTCTCAACATCTCGCTATCATTTTTCTTTTTCTTTTTCTTTCCTTTGACCTAATTTCAAATTTTAAATAGATAATTAAATAAGCACATTCTTCTTTTGATCTCGTTCCTTACTTTTGTTTTGGATCAAAGGATAACTTTTATTAAATTCTAATTAAAACGTTTACATCTTCAGCAAAAAATATTAAATAAAAACTTCAGACCAAAATTCAACGAAAATCACATCTATGTGAGTCAACATATGAGGTTACAATATGAGCAACGACATTTCCATTTTTTACTTGGTGAATCATAATTTTGAACACAAAAGCAGAGAAGGTCCAAGATCCGAGGATAATTAAGCAAGATTAGAGAACATTCCAGCATAGAGAGAGAGAGAGAGAGAGAGAGAGAGAGAGAGAGAGAGAGAGAGAGAGAGGAGGGAGGGGGTGGGGGAAGGAGACAAATTAATTAAGTAAAATACTGAGAACCTAGTCAACATTGTGGGCCGCTTATAATACACATGCACGACCCTGATTCAATGCAATTCGATTCACATGTCCGTCACGTTATCACCCCTTCTTCTTTAATCCAAGGGAAAGTGATCCTCTTTAGATCTCTTTCATTTAATCCTTTTTATCAAAAAATTTGGATTCTTGAAATTTAATCCAACGGCTAAAAACACAGACTCACTTTAAAAGTTATAATAACTTTAGCTATTGGATCAAATTTCAAATACCCAAATTGTTTGATGAGGAGGATTAGGTGGAAGGGATCCGGAGCGGATCCCTTTCCTAATCCAAGAACATAAAACCCCAAAATTTCATTTCCCAACTATAAATCAATCTCCCCTTGACCAATTTTTTTGTGTAACTGAAACACTTCACATAATGTTATTATTATACGTGTTACTGTATTTTATTTGTTACTTATTGTTACAATCTGATAGTATTATAATACTATTCTTAATTTATAAGTAAGATATTTTAAGTTCAATTGAAATAATAACACTACGAACAAATATATGCAATCGATATAATTCAAGTGAAATAATAACACGAACAAATACATATAATGGATATAATTCAAATATAATAATAACACTACTTGACAATAATATTAAAAAAAAAAAAGAAAAAAAGATTATTATATCTACTCACATGTCTTATTTTTTCACGCAATTTATATTGATTTGTCATATATTTGAGTTATGAGTATACTCCTGTCCTAGTCTTCTTTACTTCCCTCTCAACATTTCTAAAACAAAATAAAGCTTGCATTGATTCTTCCCAAAATCCCACCCCTCACCTTCCATTTTTGATTAGTTTGACACCTTTTTTGATTAGTTTGACACCTTTTTTGATTAGTTTGACACCTTTTTGAGCTTGTTTCATTCTCTTTAAGACTGCCCAAAAATCCACCAAAGCTCAGAATCTTTGACACTTTTTCTTCTTTGATAAATTCAAGGCTGACAGTTTGAAAATATTTACCTAAAAAGAAAATCTGGACACTATCATTATTTTATCATCAATGTACTTCCATCAACTTTTTTCAGCCCCTTGATTTTTCATTATTTTTCTTCCTCCTCCAATCCAATCTCTCCATTCACTCCCCAAATCTTCAACATCTTCCATTTCGGTCTCCATCATTTGCTCCAAAAGATTCACCCACACCCCAATTTCCCTAAAATTTAATCCACCATTTTCTTTGCACTCTGCAGTCTTCTGTTCCAATTTCTATGTCTTGGAAAAACCACCAGCATTGCCACAGCTTGGTCGTCGACAGGCAATGCAAGATCAGGAAGCGCCGCGGCGGCTCGTCTTCCTCCTCGTCTTCCTTGGTCCGTAGGTACAGACTCAAGAGGGCAATCCTGGTCGGAAAGCGAGGCGGCTCGAGCACCCCAGTCCCCACCTCGAAGACTGTAAGCGCGGCGGCGGCAGCAGCGAGATCACCTTGTGTGGCGACGATGATGGCGAATGGGGGTGAGGAGCATGATGAGATGGCAACGCTGCAGCAGCAGCGGAGACCGGCTTCGAAGCACGGCGGCGGCAGCAGCGGAAAGGGGAAGGAAGTGGTTTCGGTTTCGGCGAGAAAGCTGGCGGCGACTTTGTGGGAAATTAACGAGCAAGAACAAACTGCTTTCAGAAAGAAGGCTTCCAAAGTTGCTCAAGTTCCTTCCTTAGCCGGTTCCTTGCCTCCAAAGTTATCAGATCCATCCTCCACTCCTATTTCTGAGGTAAGGATTATTTAAGGGGTAAATTTACACTACCCTTTTCTCTTTTACCACTCATTTCATGTGATCGAAATTTTTATTGATGTATTCAATGAAAATGCAGGAGAAGAAATCAAAAAGAGTTTTGCAAACATTTTTCTCTCGATTAAGGTCTCGTTTAGAAGTGTTTTTAAATAACTGAACGCGTTTTTTATGAAAATATTTTTAGAACTAATTATTAATAAAATGCAAGTAATATGGAAAAGCACTTGGTGTTTTTTAGTGCTTCTTGCGAAATAGCACTTCAAGTGCTTTAGAATTCAAAAACATTTGTCTTCAAAAGTGCTTTCAGTCATTTTAAGAGCACTTTTCATTCATTCTAAATGTCATAGGTCAGATACACATATGGGTGACTGGGCAGAAGATGTGCAAAAATCAATTACCTATTCTTTTTACTATAAGTTATATTCTGTACTAATTATGTTAAAGCAAAAAGAAAGAGTTTAAACACAACACAGTAAGGTTAAAAATAAAACCCCCAACCACCAAGACAATACCCTACTTGTTACCTATTTTATTCAGACATTTAGATTATTTTTCTGTTTGGGCTTTGTTTTTTCTACTATATTATGGAAGTGAAAATTTCTTATTTATTAAATTGAATTTGAAAGTATTAAATTTTGTTTTTGGGAATTTTGTGCAGAGGAGAAATGGATCTGGGAATGCTGGACGCCAGAGAGGGTTGTCGGCCGTTTCTCAGAAACTTCCTTTGAATCATTACCAAATGGGAGGTTTCCAGACTCACACTACAAGTGCCAGTTTAACTCAGGTAAAAAAAAAAAAAAAAACAAATGCATTTCAATATGTATATTATGAGAAATAATACGGAAATTATCTAAAAAATGAGATATTTAGTGGACTCTTTGCCATTTTATATTTTTGGCACAATTTATGTGTCAACATTTTAAAGGGTTAAGCAAAAAATATAAAGTGGCAGGGAGTTCATAGAGTCTTACATTAAGAAAGTTCATTTCTAATATATTATATATTTCATTAGTGAAAAAATAAACAGAGGAACAAGGTTTCTGGAATTTTTATTTTTACCGTTTGTGTCACGTAAAATTATAAAAAATGACAATAAGATGTTGACAGTGATTCAATAAAAATTGGTCCCCATAA
Source organism: Pyrus communis (assembly GCF_963583255.1). NCBI lineage: Eukaryota > Viridiplantae > Streptophyta > Magnoliopsida > Rosales > Rosaceae > Pyrus > Pyrus communis. The sequence goes on along the minus strand of NC_084810.1, from coordinate 13,981,240 downwards.
AATTTGTCCAATAATAACCCATGGATCATAAATTTCAAATGTACTTTTCTGCCTTGTCATTTTCAATGAATAAAATTTAAATTTTTTGTTTGAAAAAGTTGATCTAGCTCTTCACTCTCATGTTTAAAAATTGGACAATTAACTAGAATTATTATTTTTTATATTTAATTGTAGAAGTGACCAGTTTTTAACAATTACGACGACATATTAATCATATATCGATAACACAATGACGATGTAACGACCACACAACGATGATATAATGACGATATGGTCAATTTAATGACTTTCTCCTGATATAATTAATCTAAAGCATTTGTTTAAATGGTCAAGTAGAATGTTTGCCTTAATGAATGAGTTCTTAACTAAGTTAGTTAAGAACATTTACTCTCTCCACTCGAGTTCCCTCCCTCACTTCTCTAATATCTCTTCTGAAAAAGAATGCTTGTTACTTGACATAAATTCTATGGTGTTCTAGAGTATCTCATACTCCGAAACACCATAAAAATTCTTATTGCTTAAAGCACTCACTCCCTACCCCTGAGATTTCGAGTTCGCTTTCTTACTCTCTCATATCGCTTGTATAAAAAAGAACGTTTGTCACTTAACTTTTGAGCACAGCTATTTTGAATCCTTGAGTAGACATATTGATTGCATTAGGCTGCATGGATTCCTAGGATGATGAATAAGTAAACATGTTGATTGAATTTCACAATGTGCAGCTCAAAGATCAATCTTGTGTGAAACCTGATCGAAATTGCATACACGGATTTAAGACCTGTTTGAAGGATGTCAATAGTGGCCTTTCTACATCTAAAGAGCTTGTAAAAGTTCTTACTCGCGTTTCGGGTCTTGAAGAGCAGCATTCTTTAAGTACAACCTTACTCTCGGCCCTACGAGTTGAGCTTGATCGAGCTCGTGTCCAGATTCATCAAATGATCCGAGAACAGAGGTCTAACTGCAACGAAATTGAGTATCTTGTGAAGAAATTCGCAGAAGAAAAGGCGGGATGGAAAAGTAAGGAGCGAGAGAGGATATGTGCCGCAATAGCGTGCGTAGCAGAAGAACTCGAGGTGGAGAAGAAGCTAAGAAGACAAACAGAAAGGTTGAACAAGAAGCTAGGGAAAGAACTGGCAGATAAAGAGGCAGCTCTGTCGAAGGCCACGAAAGAGCTTGAGATGGAGAAGAGGGCAAAAGAGATCTTTGAGCAGGTTTGTAATGAGTTAGCCACTGGTCTTGGGGAGGACAGAGCACAAGTCGAAGAGCTAAAGAAAGAATCCGAAAAAGTTCGTGAAGAGGTGGAGAAGGAGAGGGAAATGCTTCAGCTAGCTGATGTGTTGCGCGAGGAGAGAGTCCAGATGAAGCTCTCCGAAGCCAAATATCATTTCGAGGAGAAAAATGCCATTGTGGAACAGCTGAAGAATGAACTAGAGGCTCACTTGATATCCAAAACGCATGAAGGTAGCGGCGGTTCTCCAGACTTCAGTAAAATCAAGGAACTCGAGGCTTATTTAAAGAAGATCAATTTCGGATCATTTCAGAACGCGAAGATGGAAGGGAATGGAATGGAAGTTGCTGCATATAGAGAAGAAGGTGAAGATGATTCAAAAAGGACTTCAGTTGATAGCGATCTTCATTCCATCGAGTTAAGCATGGACAATAACAACAAGAGCTACAAATGGAGTTATGCCTGCGGAGATGATACCGAAGATGATTCAAAACGGACTTCAGTTGATAAACAATTCAAAGGGAGGAGATCTCTCTCCGAAAAAATACAATGGGAAAGCATATGCTTGAACAAAAATTCCAGCGGCATTGATTGGGAGTTTGGCGTAAAATCTCAAGGGCAGTCAGACGGGCGGCTTATGGAAATATCAGAGCTTGTTCCGCAAACTCAAACGCCAGAACATGAAACCGAAACAAAGAAAAAGGGTTCTGCTAAGGGTCTCACAGACCATAGGTTATCCAATTCAAAAGTAGTTCCGATCCACAGCTTAGCCGGTACAACTTGTCAGTTTCAATCCTTGCCGATGAAGGATCCTGGAACCGGAGTGTGCGGAAGTTAGACGGATGCTCCACGAGAATGATTCGGAGCTCCAACTAGCAGGAAGCAAAGGCCAATGCCAGGATCAAGAGTATATAGATGTTTTCATGTTATTTCTTTTGAGTTCTGAGAATTATACATCGTTTTGCAGCATGCTTTCTTCATGACCACGTCATTCAATCTTTCGGGATAGCGGACATTAAACGCTGATCACGGTCAAGAGCCTCGACAAGTCGACAGTGACATGGTTGCCAAAATTCCGACGTTCAAGGCTAGATGCTCGCGATTTTCACAGAAGCTGCACTTCGACAACACAATAGTTTACATTTTTATGGATTGTAGAGTATATGCCGGATGCAATGCGCCTGGTTCGAGTACAACCAGACAGTTGCATTCAGAATCAAGATAATAAATTCAACATGTTTGCAAACATATTTATGAACTTGACCTCCATACACATGAACAAAGTACAGAACCACATTAAACTTCAACTGTAGCAACTTCTTTACAGTACCAATGAGTTAAAACGATTCACATTTGATGAACGAGAACCATTTACGAAATCAAGGTGGCCTGGTTACGTTGGAAATACATCAACAATGATATCTACAAAAGGGTCTTCTTATTATTATTGAACTGGCCGGCATTTTGCAAACCACTGTCGGTGAACTGATGAAATTCATGATCGGTCTTTGCTGAGGCTGATGTGAATGCAACTGGAGTTGCTGGATGGTCCCTCACGATCAAGCTTAGCACTTCGGGCCGTGAATAGTGTCCAACCACATCAAAGTCGAATTTCGCCCTTCCTATTTCTCCAAGATCTATGCAAAATTCGGTCATTAGAAAAAAAATCAGAGCTCTGTTTGCTTAAAAGAGCTAGAAGTACAATAGTTCTAATAAAGCTTGAAACCATACCCACTGTAATCTACATGCGTGTGTGAGAAAGGATCAATCAAACTATATTATCGATTAAACCATACTGCCTCACACCATACACATAACAACAGAGAGCCTAGATCAGAAAGTTATCAGTAAATTACACCAACATTTACTTTCAAATCCCTCTTATTTTTAAAGCCCCTATTGCGCTTCCCCGCCATACTGGAATTTAGAGAAATTTCTTATCATACTATACTAGGGTTCTCGTTTTACTAGAAATCTTAAATTAAGGTTGCATATCAATTGATGCATCTGGAGTCCGTTTTCTGTTTAGATATATCCGAACTGACGAAATATAGTAAATATTGTAAAGGCAGATGTAGTAAATTTAAGTAAGTTGTGCTGAAATCTATCATGGGTTGTGAGGGTACTTTAATCTCTGAAAATAGAAAGGAGGTTCCTACAATTTCGTTTGAAGTTGAAGTTTTTCTAATTTCCAGTATATCTCCGGAGCCAGATTGTTGTTACTCAAAATTATGTCAGCACAGCTTGCAATATAGATACTTAATTGCTGTTAGGAGAGAATAAGCATATGACATACCGAGATCTGCTGAGATGAGTGCCTCCCCATCATAGTTGGGTCCAGCGAGAAGTCCCTGACGGTGAGATGATGACACTGCCTCCGGCACAGACAACAGAATATGGAGCAGGTTCCTCATCTGTGCCTGCAAATACATATTCTGGAGGAGGGGGGTAGTCTTTCCTTCGACAGAACTGATTGGCTGATAGGACAAAACACCCACCCTCCTAGGCAATATGAGTCATTGATGCTTGCCATAAATCCCTGGAATCAGCTGTAGGAGCACAATAAATCTCAATGCCTGCACAAAACAAAGCATCCTGCATCAAATCACAGTACTAAAGATAATAGTATCAAAGCGGTACTAAGAACGCCTTTAAACTCCACCAAGAAATGCGTTGTTTCTACCATAATTTTAATGTTCACGTTGAGTAAAAAACAGTTTTGAACTAAAAAAACAGTTGATAAATTTGGACCAACTTAGATCTGACCGTAAAACCACACAAACGCACAGGAACACAAAGATGTATCATGGTTCACCCGAAGTTGCGCTACGTTCACGCTGGTGTAGTTCTGTTTCACTATGCAAATGTAGGTCATCTTTTGAGAGAGTAGAGAGTCTAGGGTTTACCATGAGTTTCCTCTTTCAAGTGAGGGTGGGGTTTCCCTATAGAATAGGATAGAATAAGGGCAAGTCTCCTCTTTACATATATTCAAGAGGGCTAATTGAGGCCCAAATATGATATACACACACTTACAGATGTTCTCGAGTCATTGTGTTGGAAAAGAAGGTAGCTAGGAAAAACCATGTATTGAATGGATGGTAAAATGCCAATTTGGTAAGGAAAACCAGATTATGCCACAAATATTGGCAGACTATTCTTAAATCTTTAGAAAGAAGTGTAAATCAACCATGTGTCTTATTTCAATTTGAGTCGTTTGAGTAGCAACATACTCAACCAATTGCCCAGGAATCTAGAAACTGACTCAACCCTACACAAAGATCACAGAATAGTATACTTAACTACCTAGCAAGCCAAATAATCTTTTTGACCCGATACCGGTCTGTATTCAAGTTAACACCACATATGGAACTCAAACTTGCATGGCAAGGCACTAAAACTGGAAGAAAGCAGTTTCAAACAGGGCTATAGCCCAGAAGTAAAATGAGAAACCCAGATCGTATTGCACTGCCCGTGAAAGGCCATCCTCCATTCATACAACACTAAACTTAAATAGTGTAATTATGAACACCAAAATAAGAAGTGAAAAAAAAAAATTGAACAAATAGCTTCGAAGAAAACTGAAGTATTCAAAAAAGTGAGCCAAAATATTTAATTAAGTGTGATATTTCAAATTTTCCTGTTCAGATAACGAACCTTTAGCATACATTGCAGTCCTTAGAAGTGGCATCTTATTTTCCCAACATATGGCAGCACCTATTTTTCCGATTGGAGTCTCAAACACAGGAATTGTAGATCCGTCTCCAAATCCCCAAATGATCCGCTCCAGTGCTGTGGGCATCACTTTTCAGTGCTTTCCAAATAGCAACCTTGAGAATCAAAAAACAGAATAGTGCAATAGAGTGTATATCCATCTCTCTCTCTATCACACCCATTACCATGAATACCTTGTACTTTCCAGCCATTGCTGCCAATCGATCAACTTCAGGACCTGCATTAGTTAATAAAAAAAGTGAAACTACATATTGTATGTTCACAATTCTATTCATAGAATGCACTTAGGTCAAACAATGACAGTTTTAGAATACGTTGTCCACCTGCATATTGATTTAAGATCAAAATATGATAGCATGCCTCAGTAAAGTTACTAACACTTAGCATAACAAGATTTGAATTGCATCAAACAATAAGGAAACTGAGATATTTCCAACAAAATTTAGTTGATAACATCCACTTGCAAAATAGTGGTGTAGAATGTTTTGCTGAGAGTGAGCCTGACATGAACCACTAGTGTCACTTTTTAGCGGCCGCAATTAAGTCATGAAGAGCAGTATAAATAGGCCTGCATTTCTCAAGTCAATCACTGGCATCCTTTTGGCCAAGTAAAAATAGTTAAGATGCGAGTCAATGCACTGAGAAACCATTTTCCAATGAATTAAGGTTCTTTTCTGAACTTCTTTGACAGGTGAAAAAGAAGAAATAATAGTCTAACCAACAAATAAGAAGAAAAATTTGAAGTCTTTTCCTTTTTTCACGTTTTTGTTGTTTTTGCATCGAACATTCATCGGAGTTCTCACCAAAAAATAAATATTCAATAGAATCAATTTTCTCTAGAATATAACTTTCATCGGAAAAAATAGGACAGCAGTTAGTTCTCTACACTACAATAAAGCAAAGAACTTATAAGTTATAGCTACCAATTGAATTTGAAGTTTAACAATAAACTGATGCTTAACCACAGCCATAGCCCTAGTTAATTGCACTGCAGGTGCACAGCGTAAATTTTCTTGACTCAAATAAACAAAGAACTTATAGCAACTAATAGATGAATTTGAAGTTTAACCACCAACTGACATTTCACTGCACTGACTTCACTTCAATCCACCACTCAATCACACTGGGAATTCTAATGAATTCAATTTATTTCAGTTTCTTACGCACAACCAATGGACGAAATCATCAAGAAAGAAAAAAACAAAGAAGTTTTACCAGGCACATTAATGGCTGCAGCATGATACTTTCTGAATTCTTCTTTACCCTTAGCTGTTCTGTTCCCAATGACAATGCCAAAATTCGACCCACGGGGATAACCACCCACAAATGCTTCGGGGAACACAACCAGCTGGGCCCCGTACCTGGCCGCTTCAGCCAATAATCTCTCAGCCTTATCTATGCACACATTCAGAAATCAGAACCACCAAAAAACAGAACATCTTCAATCTAACTAAGAAACACGAATGCTGCTAAACTGGGCTAAATATCTGATATCTCGAAAGCTTATTTACCAACATAGTCAAGATTCAGAAATAAAAAGATAAAAAGAAATTAATAATTACACTTCAGAACTTATGGCTAAAAATTTATGCATATTCTTTTCAATAGGTCAGCTTGACCAAGCACCGGATTTGCATTAGTCTTGTATAGGATTCTCAAACAAAAATATGTTGGGAAATGTACAAGCAACCCCCATGTGGTCTGTTAGCCATTGCGGTTTCTTCCATTAGTCAAATCTGGAAAAACCGAAAACATATTCTGTGCCCACACCTGAACAAGTATCTACTGCAAACTCCCAAAAAAGTACTTCCTCATGAGTTGTGACTACGCTACTATTTCTCCCCAAGTTTTCTCCATAACATAGCGCGATTCAAGAGCTAATCACACAAGGAAAGTATAAAAGTCTTGAGTATTTCCTTGTTCCTCTATCAACCCACTCACACTCTGAAAGTCTGAATGGTCAAGAGGGAATCCTCATAAGGATAAATTTTTTGCCACAATGTCAATGCAATTGGAAATGAAGAAAAATGATCAACGTCTTGAGCTGCCTCATTCCATGTGATACACCAAATCTTAATGAGCTCTATGATCGAGTATAGTGAAGCTAAAGATCCTATGAGCCTAACATTTTGTTTGAGCTCAGCTCATTTCTTTTACAAACTGAGTTCAAACAAGACGAATCAATCTCAAACTGTATGGAGCAAATTTACAACCTACACTAAATCAATTAGCAAACAATATTTCCACAAAACAAGTAGTAAAAATATATACAACCACAGCAATTTTGAGCAGGCAGCATTGGATCACACCAATTTGCATAGTCATTAAACTAAGAAAAAGTCTTTCAATTGTCAAAGTTTACTCGAAATTAGTAAGAAGCTGAAACAATGAACTGAAAAAAATCCCAAATCCCAAAACCCAAAACCCAAATTGAAATTAGAAGCTCTGAATTGAATTTGGGAAAGCAACATAAACACAAACAGTGAGAAGAAAAATGAAGGAAGTAAATAAAAAGAGTTGGTGGGGGTGTGAGAGAAAGGGGACCTAGAGTGGCAGGGGTGTCGTAGAAGACGGTGGAGGCTTGAACGACGGTGGCGCGGATGGTGGGGGCGGAGTAGTCGGCTCCCATGTCGACCTCCGCGATCAGAGGGGTGTGGTTCAACGCTGAAGACGACGGTACCAGAGCCATTCGAATTAAATCTTGTGTGTGTTCTTCTGGATTTTTAGTGTGTGGATGAAGAAGGAGAAGGACCAATCAATTTTTATATGCGGACAATTTGTCATGATGAAGTGCCTGTAATAAAATATGCGTCGAGTGAGGGAGTGAGGGAGTGAGAGTGATGGTACTGGAAACTCTAGAAACTCATCGTTTTTTTTTTTTTTTTTCCATTTCTAGCGGCTATGTCTTTGTCGCGCTGTGTCAATGATTGGTGGTGTCGGCGGCAACTATTGTTTTTGGCACGTGATATAAAAATAATAAATAGGGCTTAACTGTATAAATGGTTTCTCAATTTTCGATTTTTGAATTTTCATGTTAGTTTTTTTAAGGGTTTATATTACAAACGGTCTCAAAATTGACTCCCATCATCAAAATGGTTTTTGAAATTGAAATTCGATTAATGTAGTCATTGAAAATAAAGGCCACAATTCAATGATTGGTGGCGTCAGTGGGAACTATTGTTTTTAGCACTGATAGGAGCATATTCATGCGACTTAATTAGCTTGTTCTCGTGCATTTATGTTGTGTTTACTTAGCTATTTTAGTGTTTAATGCTACTTTTGTGTATTTTCAGATTATAAGGCCAAAGTGTGCAAGAAGATGCAAATTGGAGTATTTTGGAGCGAAAGAGGAATGAATGAGTTGAAGATTTGAAGAAACGACGAATTCTTACTCCAACGATGAATTCTTACCAAAACGAGGAATCCTACTCAAACAAGGTTTCTTACTTGAAGTAGGAAAGTTAACCCTAAGTTTCCCGTTTTGGTAACCTTTCCTAATCTAAACGTCCGTATTTTCTAGCCACTTTGAAGTCTTTGTAGGCGCTTTAGGACACAAAACGAAGGCCCTAGCCCAAATTCTAACCCTAGCCGCACCTATTAAGCTATTCCCTTTAATTTCTGGTTTTATTTCCTAAATTCTAGCAGCCTTTAGGTGAATTTTAGTTAATAAAAATAAATTAGGTTTTAAATTTCAGAAAACCCTAGGTCTTACAACCTAGCCGCACCCTACTCTATGCATTTTTCACATTTTTCAGCCACACACATTCCCTTAATCCGTAGCCATCCATTTAATCCACCCATTGGTCTATGAAACCATCTCATCCATTCATCCTATTAACCCTAGTTAAACAAGCAGCCGCACTTTTTCTCCCTGCCATTCAAGCCGTGCATTCCATCACCTTTCATCCCATTCATTCTTCAAGCCGTGATTTATTCTATCATGGACCCTAATTTCAACCTAGCAGCCGCAAATCCCATTTCTTTGGTCTCACATCATTCAACCTAATTCATTGAGCCATTGACCCTAATAAACTAAAACAAGGATAATCAGCCACCATATCATTGATTATTCTTCTTAGCCGCATTTTTTCCCATTAATTTCAGCCTTTCTCCATTGATTGCCGAGCCTTCCCAGTCCATTTTTCTTCAATTCCAGCCTTCCCCATCTTCACGCAGCCACCATCACACCACCACTCTAATTCACTCCCTAAGCCGTGCCTTCCCCCAGCCAGTGCAGCCACCATCCCATTATCCCATTCATTCATCCTTGCCGCTGCTAATATATCCATTTCCAGCATCCCATCACCAAAAAAAAGCTACAGCCGCAGCCATCTACACCACCCCATAACCTTGCCGCACCACCTTTCTTCCCTAAATCCATCCTAAACCCAAAATATCATCCAAAAACACCATTTAACCTCACTGCCGCAGCAAGGAGAAGAGGAAAGAGGAGCTTGGACGCGCAGAAATTCGAGTGGATTCATTGGGCGTTCTAGGTGTAATCAATCCTTTATGCTTTATGTTTAAATTCAATTGTATTTCTCTTTTTGCGAACATGAGAGGCTAAACCCCTATTTAGTTAGGGGGTGATTCGAAACCATGTTTATGCTTGCAATATGATTTGATTACTTTTGGTTGGAATTTCATGAATGGTGAATTCAATTTGTTTAACTGCTTGATCGATAACTTATTTATGTATGTTGATTGAGAGTGCACGCTTAATTTTCATGCATGAATATGACGTTAGAATATAAGTGAATTTCACCTAATAGTTATGAACTTATATTTACAAGTAGTGGAGGTTGCTTATAAACAATCGCGTTAAATGAATTCTTGGCACTAGTTTCATGCTCATCATAGTAACGAATGCCTCGTCAACACTTATAGTTTTCATGATGCTTAATGATCTTTGATTGTATCTTTATTGTGCTTTTCACGTAAAGGACTTTTGGAGAATGTTTTGAATTGCGTTGCGCTAACCCATCCAATTCATTAACTTAAGGAAAACTTGACGGTTAATTTAAGCGGACTTAATTAACCCGGGGTGTTGAGTTTCATAATTCATCGAAAGACCAACTGAAAATCAAATTGTATGCAAGTGTGACATGTGTGGAGAAGAACCTTCTAGCTAGCATTCATCCATATTTTCATCACATTCATATTTATATTCTGCCTTTAAATTACAATCTGTGCATTTAGTTTAATTTCGTCAAAACCTCAATCCCCCTTTACTTTAGTGTCTAATTTAGTTAGAAAGTGTCTTAGTTTGTGTTTATAAGTGTTTTGTATTCTTTGAGTCTTTTGATTTGTTTTAGTGTTTTTTCGTTTGTTTTACGTTTTTGAGTCAGTTTCCAAGTGATTTAGTAATCCCTCCTAATCCCCGGTCTAGAACGATCCCTACTTGCATCTTTACTACAATGGCCAAAAGAGGGTTTTAATTTGTGTGCTTAATTAGTTCGCATCAAGCACGTGATATAAAAATAAGGCTTAACAGTAGTAATGGTTTCTTAACTTTATTCCTAGTTTAATTTTAGTCTTTGAACTTTCATATTAGTTTCTTTAATCATTGAACTTAACAAGTGTTGCACTATTGGGTTTTTTTTTTGCTAATGCAGTCTATTTTTACATTAAATTTAAGGGTAATACTAGAAACTCCATCTCACATCACTAAAAATGAATTTTAAATGAGAAATGAGAAAAGAATAAAATCTTAAAAAATCGGATTTTTGTGAGCAAGAAAATAGAATTTTTTTTTTTCATAGTTCAGTATGTGATTTGTTAGTTGTTTAAGTTCAGCTGCAATTCGATCTCCTAGTAACTTTGAAATCACATTGCCTAGTATTTACAAGCTGATAAAGTCTAACCATTTTTCATTTTGTATTTTTATAGTTCAAATTTCATTTTGTTTTAAGTTTCGAATATTAATTTACAAATTTTAATTTGTTTTTACCTTCTTCTATTGTCTTTTGAAGTTTTAAGTTGAAGTTCCTAATATACCCTAGATTTAATGGGAAAAAAAAAGAAGGTGGCGTTGGTGAAAATCACCAATGTTTCAACACATTGGTAAGTTCGATAACTAAAAAAACTAATATGAGAGTTCGGAAACTAAAATTAAACTTGGAGTAAAGTTCAGGGACCATTACTACAATTAAGCCTAAAAATAAATAAAGATCAAAATGGTCGGAAAAATGATTTCGGCACAATATTTTTAAGAACATTTGATTCATAACCAAATCTTAGTTGCTAAAATGACCGCTTTCCTATACATTACTACAAAATATACTGGCGGATAAGACATTTCCAACAGCCTCTTTACATGGTGTTGGAATTACAGTCGGTTATAACTGACATAAACTGTCTATGTCGCTTATAACCGACATAGTTTTTAATCTTTTTAAATGGTGACGTCGTATAAAAAGAGAATCGTGTCGCTTTCAACCGACATAAAGTTAATGTTGGTTAAAAAGAGAATTGTGTCGCTTCTACCTGACAGTAATAATTATTTTTAAATATTTTAAAACTTCCTGTCGGTTGTAGCCGACAGGTTGGTGTTCTTTCTATACCCTCCACCGTATCTTCTTCTTCCTCTCTCGCGTCTTTCTTATTTGTTCTTCTTCATCTTCATTTATTCCTTCTTCACACTAAGTTTTTCTTGCTTCTAGTATTTTTATTTTCTCCTCTTATGTTTAATTTTTGTTTACAATTTAATTTTGTAGGAATTTTATTTGAGCTGGTTGAGTACATAAAGAATTGATTGACGATGGAATTCTTCCATAATTGAGGTTGCTATCACTAAATTCCTTAATTTTTAAATTTTATTTATTAAAATATTAAAATGTTACATGGGATAACAAAAAATAAAAAACAACTGGTGATTTTTTATTGTTTTTTTGGGTTAAACTTTTTTATTTTTAAAGCTAGTGTCCTGTCTCTTTCAGCTGACGGCGTTGGTCATCTGTGTTGGATAATTTGAAATATTTAGGTAGGAATTTTTCCGCTTGTTTTGCGCTCGGAAATGGATTGGGAAGAGGAATGTCAGGTGGGTCAGTGGTGGTGTCGATTGTAGCCGACGTGATAGTGGATTGGGAAGAGGGATGTTAGGTGTGTGAAATGTCGTGTCGGTTTTTAGCGACATCAGGTTCATTTGATTTGATGTCAAGTTCATTTGATTTGACGTCAGGTACATTTACTGGCAGTGTTAACCGACACCAGGTTTTCACCCATATTAAAACTCCTTTCTTCCCCTGCTTATTTTTCTTCAGTTCTCTCTTTCTCTTCTCCTTCCAGTAGCTTTTGCCATGATGAACATATCGAAGATCAAAATTCTGAGAAACACCAATTTGAAGAGGAAGAGTTCAAAATTGGTTATTTTTAAATTATTATTATTATCTTTAGTTTGTGTTTTGTATTTTGACTAATATTATGCTTAAATTGAAAATTGATTTTTGTTTCTTGGTTTTTAATTGTTTGTTCTGTATTAATAAGGAACATCTCAACGGAGAACTCACGGACCCACAATTCCCAAATGGATAGGACAACAACCTTGTTCATTTGATTTGTCCGCCAAATGCATTAGTTCAAATTCTAGTGCTTTTTCAAAACATGTAGCGTCAGAGGTTAAAGATCCTAGAAATCTTCCGTTAACAAGGGATTGGCGCTTGGTTAAGGAACATGACAAGGAAGTGTTGTGGGATATAATAAAGGTATATATATATATATATATATATATATTTTTTTTTTTTTACTTGAAAAGAGTAGAATAAGTCAATGACCACAATAATAATTAATTAGCTTGAATTTTTTTATGAATTTAGGGAAGTGTTATTTTTCAAGAAGAAGATTTAGTGAAAATGCATCTGATCCGCCACATGACGCTTCAGATTGCAGAGCATGCGCACAAAGAATATAGAAATAGATTAAAATGTTTGTTATGATGGATGCTTTTTTGTACATGATATGTGTAATGGTTGATATAAAATGTTTGTTATGGTGGATAATTGTTAGTGTTTGGTATTATTGTTAATAGTTATTATTAATGTTTGTTTAGGCCTATGCATTAAATATGGTGTTAATTATTTTCTTGTAATTTTTTTTTAATTATTATTAATCAACAACTGAGACAGACGTTTATATTTTTTTTATTAATGGTTTGTGGTGTTGGTTATGGGAGACAGTATAGTTGTTTATTTTATTTATTAAATAGTTAGGTGGTGTCAGTTAGAGCCGACCGTATGGATGTTTATTTTATTTATTAAATAGTTAGGTGGTGTCGGTTAGGGCCGACACTACTATCCTTTTTTAATATCACCTGTATCCGACGTGAGTTTCAATGTCACTTTTATCTGACACTACTATCCATTTTTTTATTGATATTGCTTTCCTTATTCGTGGTGGATTAAGGGGACTAACCGACATCAAAAGCCTTTTCGTGATGCTAGCAATGGTGTCGGTTCTATTATTCGACATTGCATGAGTTTATGTCGGATTTGTACCTAATATCTGACAGAAATTATGTTTTCTTGTTAGTTTTAGGACCGCCAGTTATGGGTAATTTTGTAGTAGTGATAGAATGTTGGAAAATTTAATTCGAAATAAATTAAACTATTTAATTTGAATACAAATTATATTTGACGAGTTGTGATTATTCAATCAAAGAAAAAAGGTGCAGTCTATGCCTTTTGATTGAATAAATGCAATTGTTGACTATTTACGAAAAGACACAACTATTCTGAAGAGTCACTTCTACATCTATATAAAGACCTTATCATATTGAATCATAAGTTAGTTACTTAGTAGAGTCATATTGTTTGGGCCTAAACTAATATTGTTGGGCCAAGTGTAGGTTTATGCTCGGCCTAAAGCCGTTTCAAAAATACTGTGGGCTGTATGGTGATCCCAGGCAATTAAGCAAGGATGGTCAAGTCCTGTCACAAGAAGGAGTAGTTCGGATAAGTAAAGGGGTTGAGGAAGTCCTAGGGCAATTAGGATTCTCGACCAACAATGAATAAAGCCTCAAAAAGGGGTGAGTTCAAAGTCCTGATGGGGGCAGGATTGGTCGAAGTAGAGTTGGAACGGAATAAGAAGTCCCAATCTAGATATGATTTTGACTCGATCTCAAGAAGGATTCGGTACTATAAATACAAGACATCATGCAACAAATGAGGACCTCCAATTCAACACATAACTGCCCTGCGCAAAACCTCTCAAACATCTTGAGATTTTTTATTTTCTTTTTCCCGCCGACACATCTTCAGTTTGGATAAACAGCACTGTGAAGGCAACCGGCGAACACCTTCAGTTTGGATAAACAGCACTGTCGCCGTAGAATCAGCCGATCAAGGAGCACCTTCAGTTTGGATAAACAGTACTGCGTCGAGGCCGACTGATTACCTATCCAAGTCTCAGTCGAGAAGGGTTTCCGAATCCTTATTGGAAGAGGTCATCTTATTAGCCTTTTCGGTGAAGTAAGGTGTTACGAGTTACGACATTCGGCGTATTGAACGTCGAGTGATTTTATTATTGGATACTCACAAGTGAGTTTCAGAGTTCGGCATTCTGACGGCCGAACCACATTCACCATCAAGACATACATCATATTTGAATACTTGTGTCTGTACAGTCTGGTGTCGATTCAACGTGATTATACTCTCACGAATATAATCACTGTGACCGAATCTGGCGCCGACGATTTGTGAACTTCGCAGAACTAGCAGCCTTATCTTCAGGCTCGAGAATCTAAAGGCCGAGATTTATTCCTTCCTCGACCGTAGTCGTAAGATAAAGAAGTCAGCAGCGCACTTAATGCAACATCAACAAATTTTACTCCTTGGCCGAGCTCGGCTGACGAGTTGGCACGCCCCGCATTCAACCGAATGACGTAGTTAGCTTATTAGTTACTCGGCTTACGCGCCACGTAGGCTTGGTAGTTTTTAGGGTCAACATTTTGGCACACCCAGTGGGACTCTGTGCTAAACCTTCAGAGTTCAAAACCATTGAGACACAGTCTGTAAAGAAGAAAACAATCATGGGAAAGTCAACAACTGACTTACTAGTGCAAGGCCCTGGACAAGATTTGTCTCAAGCATAGAATCCCATCATTATTGCACCACCCGAGGCTACAAGTGCTACACGCCGAAAGAAGGAAGTTTGTCTTGGTGGACAACCTCGCAATCCAGAAATTCCCAACCAAACGGCAGGTATTTTCATCGAAGGGATAATGGAGGATTGCGACGAAGATGGTGGGGAAGGTTCCGATCCGCCAATTAGGTCGTTTCTTCGAAGACGACTTGATGAACAATCTCGGCAGGTCGAGTAGTCGATTGGCCAGAAAATGAATGATTTACTTGACTCAATACGAAGCAATAATGATACGCAGACAAGGATGCTTGAATTATTGGTCAGTAAAGCCTTTGAAGATAGCCACGTCGGCCAACCTCAATAACTTCATTTTAAGAATATTCCATTGCAAGTTGAAAAAGGATCTGCTCGGCTACAACCAATTGACTTGGAAAGAAGATGAGGATCAAGCAGTAAATCTGATGGACCTGACCAGGGGATAGAAGCCGCATCTGTCAATGTGATCGAGGTCCAAAGAATGATTGACTCGGCCTTAAAAAAAGGGCTGAAGTTCCCAAAATTCATTCATCCGTACCTGGCTTATGTGGAAAAGTTCGAATACCCTAAAGGTTTCAAGATCCCCGACTTCAGTCTTTTCACTGGAGAATCATCCTTATCTTCATTAGAACATGTAGCTCAGTTCACGGCGCAATGTGGGGACGTCAATAGCGACTTCCATAAATTACGGCTATTCAACTTTTCATTGACAAGATTAGCTTTTGCTTGGTATATTAATCTTCCGCCAAACTCTGTTCAGAGTTGGGAGGAATTGGTTGAGAAATTCCATGAACAATTCTATCGACCAGGGATGGAAATGTCCATTTCATCATTGGTTAGGATGGCTTAAGCTTTAGACGAATCACCAATAAAATACTTAACAAGGTTCAAATTGGCCAGGAATTGGTGCCGAGTACCTCTCCCTGAAGTTGAATTCGTTAGAATCGCCCTAAATGGCCTCGACATGGAATATAAAAAGAAATTCTTGGGGGCAAATATTCGAGATATGTACGAACTTGCTCAGCACGTTGAGCAGTATGATTATTTGCTCCGAGAGGAAAAAAATATCAAAGTCCCCATCCCGGGGAACAATATACAAGAATCCCACGATTAGCTATGCATTGGCCGAAAGCAAGGACCCTCTATACGCCAGTGTGGATGCGGTTGAAATAGTGATAGATAAGCCATATGTTTGCAAGGCATTTACTCAAATCAGCTCCAAAGATACCAATACCCGCTCGGCCTCTGAAGAGATGATTAAAACATCAAAGGTTTACACTTTTGATATCACCAAGCCCGATGCAATTTTTGACCAGTTGATGGTCGCAAAAGTCATTAAACTTCAGCCAGGACACAACATTCCTAAAGCCAAAGAATTGAAGGGCAAAACATATTGCAAGTACCATAATTCCAATAAGCATGCTACCAATAATTGCGTTGTGTTCTGTGATGTGATTCAAAATTGGATTGAGAAGCGTAAGTTAAAATTCTTTGAGAAACAGATGGCGGTTGACATCAATCCTTTCCCCTCAACGATAATTGGTATGGTGGATGCTCATCTCCCTAAAATCAAAGGAAAAAGGGAAGGCCAAATTCATTCCGGTACAACATGTCCGCAAGAAATGTGGTCAGCCGAGACTTAAGATTGATTTATTTTCAAACGCACCACCTATGGAGTCTTTAGGGCCATCCATCGTTGAATCCATATCAGGTTCTAATTCCGAAGAAACTAATGAGCCAATGGTTTTGTGCAACCACTGCAAAACACGAATTGAACCGGAGAAGAGAGCATCTCCGGCACCAACTTCAGGCCCACCATCCAAGGCCGTTACAAAATCGCCGAAGGAACTCGGTGCCGGCCCACGACACCAAGTGTTTGAGAGACTCGGTCCACAGGTACAAGCAAAAGACCCAACCCCAGTCAGACGATGTCTTGACTTTGACGCACCATTCTATAATGAGGATTATTACTTGCGCAACTCAAGCAGTTCGAGTTCGTCAGTCGATCGAAAAACCTTCAAACCGCCTAAGCTATGAGACCAACGTTGGTGCAGTTACAATTCTCCAACTAGCCTGTATACGTCGTTATCTAAGTCTAAAAAATGACGTCGCCAGTGGATAGATTGCATGGCTCGACGATAAGAAGCACAGGCTAATTCGACTACCCGGTGACAGCCAAAAAAGGCAGTAGGAAATGGTGACGATTGACCTACCCCAACTATCATGGCCGAATTACTTCAAGGGAAAATGGCAGTTGCTCGCGACTTTGAGACCACCATTGAAGAGTCCGAGAAATGCATCAAGCTCCTTCTTCGACCCGGAGAGATGAAAGGTCGTCTCGAGAATTTTAGCCAAGAAGCTGAAAGTAAACTTCCCCCGCTACCACCGCAGGAACCGTTAGTCAAAGTACGGCACAATCTGCACCCTTCATTCCTCGGTGAATACTTGAAGTACATGCAAGAATTTCATAAGAAATATTCCGCCAATGACTCATACGGACTGCCCAAGGCATGTCAGGAAGCCCTCGACCTAGCACTAACTTGCCCTGATGCCGAGCAAATTATCCAAAAAACTTCTGATCCAGGAATGAAAGCTCGGTTCCAGCATATACGAGAGGCTCGGGTCATTGACTTTAAGGTCGACCCATTCACAGATATAGACACCGCCGAGTTACCCTTTTCACTCGAAGACCTTCAGCATTTGTGATATCATTTCGAAGTTTTCTGGGCCGTATCTCTTTTCGGCCTTATGGTCGATGAGGAAAATCATGTAGCGTGTTTAGACGCGGACACAAGGAATGCCCGAATCGCCTACGAATAACGAGCCCGTAAAGCACTACAAGAACAAAATCAATCTTCGGCAGTAAACGTGCTCGGGGAAGATAACCAGAATAGAATAGATTCAATCCATGCAGCCCAGGAGCAGGTTCATACTGAAGTGCTAAATAGTCTAATTGAAGACACTTCAACGACTGATACTACATCTACTACTTTGGAAGACGACGACCAAGACCCGATAGGTTCCTCGATCCTCGAGCATATGGAGATTAGAATGGTCCATGTCCTACCGGCTGAGTTTCAACCAAGAACCCATTAGTCAAATTTTTTGGATGGGGACGTGGTTGCCGAAGAAACAGCACAGGTGGATTTCATTGCTATTGAAGAAGATGGGGAAATCAGTAAAGGTGCCAACCTTAAGGCAGCCTAGGCCGAAATATTTCCCCGCTCCCCTTCCGTTAATCTCCAACATCTAAAGTCGTTATACGTCACAGCTCATATTGAAGGATATCCCATTTCCAAGGTATTTGTCGACTGTGGAGCCACAGTCAACATCATGCCGATTTTCGTCATGAAGGCATTATGCCGTTCTAATGACGAGCTTATCCCGTCAGAGATAACAATGAGCAGCTTCATCGGCGATAAGTCTCAAACCAAATGAGTGATTCCGTTAGAAGTCAGCGTTGCCGGTCGTAACCACATGATGACATTCTTTATAATTGACTCCAAGACTAACTATAATGCATTGCTCGGCCGCGATTGGATTCATTAAACAAGTTGCGTTCCTTCATCGCTATACCAAGCTCTCATCTTTTGGGACGGTAAATCGGTCGTAGTGCATCCAACCGATAATCAGCTATTTGAGACCAACATGATTCAGGCCCGCTGTTATGGCGATCACGTCGGCTACATCACCCTCCAGGGTTTTAACGAGGATGGACGGCTGACCAAAATTTCAGTTTAGAAAGCTATCGAGGTAGGCGCCAAAACTGTACAACAAGATTCGACGAGACTTGGCTTGGCAGATCTAATTACCAATGCCGATGACTGACGCCGCCAAACAAGAAAAGCGTCGGGCCGCGGTTTCATTAACCATGGAACGCCTGCTGGATCATTGGTACGCCATTACCAAGCAACCACATTCAGGCATAAACTCAATAGAATTTTTGGCCGAAGCGGATAACGACCTCGTTTTATTGTTCGACAAAGTTCAGGCCGCACCGACCGAACTCGAAGATAATCGGCCCCAGGTTAAGGACCCATTGGAAGAAATCAATGCTGGCACAGCCGATGAGCCTCGACCATTGTTTATCAGTGCGTTATTGCTACCCTCCATGAAGGTTGAGCTTTGTAAACTGCTCCATGAATTTAAAGATTGTTTCGCGTGGAATTATCATGAGATGCCAGGCCTTGACTAACACCTCATCGACATGAGTTACATATCAAAGAGGGGTGTAAGCCTTTCCGACAACCCCAACGCCGGTTCTCGATAGAAGTATAGCTCGACATAAAGGATGAATTAGTTCGGCTTCTGAAAGTCGGGTTTATTCGGACCGCTCGGTACGTCGAATGGTTGGCCAATATTGTCCCGGTGTTAAAGAAAAGTGAAGCCCTCCGCATTTGCATCAATTTTCGTAATTTAAATCTGGCTACTCCCAAGGATGAATACATAATGACAATCTCGGATTTACTAATTGATGTCACAACCAATCATGAAATGTTGTCCTTCATGGACGGCCATGCCGGTTACAACCAGATCTTTATCACTAAGGCTGACGTTCGCAAGACCGCCTTTCGTTGCCCGGGGGCACTCGGTACCTACGAATGGGTTGTCATGCCATTTGGCCTTAAGAACACCGACGCCACATACCAGCGAGCCATGAATACAAATACAGTATTCCATGATTTGATCGGTACGGTCGTAGAAGTTTATATCGATGATGTGGTTCTGAAATCGAAAAGCTGCCGAACACACCTGGATGATCTTCAGCAAGCATTCCTTCGCATGCGACAATATAATCTCAAAATGAACCCGGCCAAATGCACCTTCGGTGTATCGACCGGTAATTTTTTGGGGTTTTTGGTGCACCATCGTGGCATTGAGGTCGACGAAAATAAAGCTCGCGCAATCATTAGCGCTCCACCCCCGACGACCAGGAAGCAACTCCAGTCATTGCTCGGGAAAATAAATTTTCTCCACTGTTTCATCGCTAATTCAGCAGGCAAAATGAAAGCATTCTCTACGCTCCTTAAACTTAAGGACTCCGACAAGTTTGACTAGCGCGAAGAACACCAAACGGCTTTTACGCAGATCAAGGTTTCCCTTACCACGCCACCAGTACTAGTATCACCTCGTCGCGGTAAGCCTCTCAAGCTGTACATTTGGCAGCCGACGAGTCCATCGGCTGCCTCTTCGCGCAAGATAACGATGCTGGGCGTGAACAAGCTATCTTTTATCTCAGTCACAATCTAAATTCGCCGGAGATCAATTATTCACCTGTTGAGAAACTTTGCTTAGCTTTGTTTTTTGTCGCATCAAAACTTCGGCACTACATGCTCCCATTAGTCACACAAGTCATTGCCTAAACAGATGTTATTCGTTACATGCTTACTCAGCCTATCGTCAAAGGTCGAATTGGGAAATGGACCATGACTTTATCAGAGTTCAGTTTGCAGTACGTACCCTAAAAAGCCGTCAAAGGCCAAGCCCTCGTTGATTTTTTGGCCCAACACCCTTCTCCTTATGGCTTTGGGGGCAGCGACGTCAACATAGGCCTAGTCACAACACGCGACAACCACTGGACGATGCATTTTGATGGCTCCAGCACCTCAACCTCGGCTGGTGTTGGTATTGCTATTCAATCCCCCGACCACTACCGCTGGTATTTCTCTCAAGAGTTAGATTTAGGCTGTACGAATAATCAAGCCGAGTATGAAGCTCTTATCATTGGCCTTCACATCCTGCACGATTTAAGAGCAACCTGTGTCCTCGTCCTTAGTGATTCTGAACTGGTGATTGTTTCGTTGCATGAGTTGTACTCTGGCGCCCTATCACATGGTCGTCACCTATTTGGCCGAGTCGTTTGAACAGATTACATTTGAGTACATTTCGCGTATTAGGAATACTGATGCTGACGAACTCGCCCAAATCACCTCCGGAACACAACTCACAAGGGGCAAGTTAGGTTTGGTAACACCCACAGTCCTGCGATCTTACCCAGCCTTGGTCAATCAGCAAATTCTTCAGCACAATCACGTGATACGCACGAGGATGATGTTGTTACCATCATTACTAGAGCGAGGAGACCCCGTAGAAGTATGTGTCGTCGAGACACTATTAGACGATTGGAGAAAGACGATTTTACGATATCTCGATAACCCTAACGGGAAACACGATCGGAGAACGAGGGTCCACGCCACGAATTACATGTCATACCAAAATGAATTATATCGGAAGGGTGAGGATGGGTTACTATTACTGTGCCTCGGCCCACAGGAGGCTGTCCAAGCAACGGCTGAAGTACATGAAGGAATTTGTGGAACTCACCAATTAGGACGCAAAATGCGTTGGTTACTCCGACGACACGGTTACTTCTGGCCGAGTATATTGAAGGATTGCATCGAATACGCACGGGGATGCATACAATGCCAGATTCATGGACCAGTACAGAGAGCCCCGGTCGAATTACTCCACTAAATTACCAAACCATGGCCGTTCAGAGGATGGGCAATGGACGTAATCGACAAAATTACACCATTTTCTAGAGCGGCAAAACACGCATGGATACTAATGGTAACCGACTACTTTACTAAGTGGGTCAAGGCAAAATCATATGCCGACTTAACAGCCAAAGAAGTTTGCAGTTTTGTAAAGGAAAATATTGTGACCAGATTCGGCGTGTCGGAAACGATCATAACCGAAAATGGCATAATTTTCATAGCTGACAGGTTTAAGGAATACACGGTGAGCCTGAATATCCGACTCGAGCAGTCTACGTCGTATTACCCACAAGCGAACGGACAGGCTGAAGTAAGCAATAAGGTATTAATCGGCATTCTTGAAAAAACGGTAAAAGAGAAGCCTGGGGTGTGGCATTTAAAGCTAAATGAAGCATTATGGGCCTACCGAACTTCACCCCGGTCCGCCACCGGAATAACTCCTTACGCGTTAACTTACGGACACGACGCTATGTTACCAGTCGAGCTAAGTATAAACTTATTACGAGTGATCGAGCAGAGTAGTTTGTTCAATGCGAATACAGTCAAGCCATGAGACAAGAGTTAGAAGACCTGGAAGAAATTCAGCTCGACACGTGTAATTTATTAATAACATAGAAGAAAATTGTCGAGCGATCTTATAATCATTGCGTCAGACAAAAAACGTTTGGCGAGGGAGAATTGGTTTGGCAAACTATGTTGCCCATAGGGATTAAAGACCCTAGGTTCGGCAAATGGGCGCCGAATTGGGAAGAACCATTCATCGTCCACAAAGTTCTCGATAAGGGAGCATATCATCTTAGAGACCGGACCGGTTTAATTCACAAATCACCAATCAATGGGAAATTTTTAAAGAAGTATTATCCGGTCACGTGGGAAATGCAAGAATAGTCTATTTTATAAATAAGCTCGAAAAAACGAGTATACAAGCACAGATGGTCGATTCATTTATAACTAAATACTCTTAAGGTGAGGTGGGAAGAAGAGTTTCAAGAACAGCGTTCAATTCTAACCACCTCACTTCACCCATCGTGACGTCGGCCTGCCGATTCCTCTTGTCCATTTTCAGCTGCTCGACATGCCGCACATTAGTCGCATATTCGGTCAGGCAGGATTTGCCGCTCGACTCAAAATCTCTTGCTAGCTCAGAAGCAACTGCCGACCTCCGGTTTTGAACTTTCGTAATTTGACAATCGAGGTCGGCCAACGCTTCTTTTTTCGTCTTCAGCATGTCGACCCGTGGACGCAAAACTTCTTGAACTACCATCGCAGCTTTCAAGTCATCTTCGACTTGATGAGCTCACTCAAAAATACCAAAATACTCTCGAGTTCGTTCCAGAGCGGAAGTTGCTCGAGTAATAGCTTCGTTGCTTAACTGACCATCAATCGTAAGATCGTTCAAATATGCCCCTACGGAGTCGAGGCCCTGGCACTCAAGAATTTGTGACGCCGAAAGGGATAGCAGCTCCTGCAACTTGACGAAGGTATTTGGTTCGGCCGTTGACGCGGAAGGTTTTGTTGTTGTAGTTGAAGAGCCAGCCGCTCCTGAGGTAGTCGCGATCAAGGCGTCGAGCTCAACCTCCCATGAAAGCTGCACAGGAAGAGAAAATGTCAGCAGAAGGAAAGTTATATGGAATACATACTAGAGGGAATTTGTTTCTAAACCTACCGAGAGAAGACTTCGGCCATGTCCTCCGTTTCATTGCTCGAACCTAGAGAACTTAATGGCCGAGCCCAATGTCTAAGACTGCTTCTCAATTCACGTGGCCGATGGAGGTTATCTACATTTGATGACTATTGAGGTGGCCAGGAAATGTAGATCACACCCTTCGGCGCATAAGATTGTTAGTGACATGAACGTTCGGGCACCTGACATTTAATATTTTCCTGGGTTCAGATGCGTCATAATAAAATTAATAAAGAAAGGGGAATGACCCTTACAAAAGCCGAGGTAACATCTTGTGGAGGAATGTTGAGGTTTTCATCTTGTGGATGGAGCGGCGTTTCTGCCGTCGCCTCAGGCTCAACCAGGGGTCTTTTTCCATGATTGGCCATAGGAGGATCCGGTTAAACAGCCGCCTCAACCACTGGAGAAGGATTGACGGAAGAAGGGTTGGCTGGTCGAGGGTGATAATCCAGCGGAACTTCGTCACTCTCGTCGCCCTGAAATAAAAGCTGTTACGACTTGAAAGTATGATAAATCAAGATCATTAGCAATAGAATCATACCTCTTCCAGAATGGTCATCGGCTGTTTGATAGGGGATGCCTCGACAGGAGCAGCCCTTTTTTTCGAAACGGGCTCAACGGCCGGCTCCGAAGCTGAAGGTGGAGTAAATGCTGGTCTAGCCACGACCCTAGGGATCGTTGTGGCTGGGTGATAGGATGGCATTGGCGGTTGTTCCATCAAGGCCTGAACAACCAGAACGGAATGAGAGACATTGGGATCGGTCGCTCCCGTGGTCTGGCTGGAGATAACGTGAATCTCCCGTTCCTCCTTCTTCGCTAATTTCTTGACGCGTTTTGGAGGTCGAGAAGCGTCATCTCCCGTCTTGGCGTCTTGACGGGGTCGTTTGGTCGGCGGGGTTTGTGCAGCGGTTTTAATCTTCTTCGAGGAGGGGGCCAATTTTCTCTTGGCCGCCATCGCGGCAACCACGTCCGCTTGTTTTAACACACGACCACTTGAGAAAGTGAAGTCAAGTCAATAACATTGAGCAAGTAGTTGAAGGACAAAAGGAGAAACAATAATATACCTTGGATTGTTTCTTTGGATTGGGCAGCAGGAGCTTGTTTAGGTCGGTCGCCGAAGAGTTTATTGACCACGTCTTCGGCTGAGACACCAAAGAAGTCGTGGGTGTACTCATCCCACCAGTCCCCAAAGGTGTTAGTACCAAGAGATTCAGGAATGGTCGGTCGGAGTCGAAATTTTTTACACTTCTCCTGAAATAGTTTTTCTGTCCTTTTACACTCCCTCTCGGAGGAGCCAGAAATGCGTCATCAACTTAAGAGAGAGCGAGAAGCGAGTAGGGGTACTGGGCAACCTTGGAGGTAACCGAGCTGCCGAGCAACAAAATGGGGATGATAGACCTCCCAACTGGCTCGACGAGCGTCGTAGCCAAGGGGAAGGTTGCGTGTTAACACAAACGACCCCCAGTGTTGACGAAGATCAGCATCTTCATTCTTATCCCATGTTGACTTCAGAAGCTTTACCGAGGCGGGGTATTCTTGATGACGACATATTAAGAATTCGTCGTCATAAAGGACGTCTAGGCCGAAAAAATGTTTAAGGACTTCATCAGCCCGGTGAGAACCAAACGTTGCAGTAGATTGGAAAACGGGGACTTCGGGCCGAAGTGTGGAAAAATAAACCTGCAGCCAGATTTGGAATACCCAAAGAGGTCCGTTCTGGTGCGGGTCGATTTTGTTGATGGTCGTTTCAGCCAAACATTGGAAGAAATTGACAAGGATGGCTAGACTGAGCACCAAGAAATGGCCACTAGCCAAGGCTTGAGCTACTGGCATGTTCTCGACCAAGCATTTATTCGACTTGGTACAATAAATAAACTTGTTGTACTAGTAGAATAGGAAGGCTTCGTGTTCGCTTTTCCTCAAACTCGTATCCCCACGACTGACGAAGTAGAGGATGAGGGTGTTGTAGTTGAAAAAGTTCTTATGCAATTTTTGAACTTCTTTTTTTTAGGGTTCCTGACCTCCTTGGCTGAGCATCTCGACGACCCGATCGTCAAACAGTGCAGGAGAAGGTCGTTTTATCTTGAGAGACAAGCGCTAATCAATCATGAGCACCGTAGTGGGGCAACTAATCACTTATGTGTGGGAATCTAAAATGAGTGTTGTAATATTGTGGATAGCCCACATAACAAAAGATGGTGAATGAAATAGTAAGAAGTAAAAAGACAATATGGATTGTGTTATAAATTCATGGAATGTGAATGACCATCATAACACCCATAACCTCCACCATTTAAGTATTTGTAACCTATGTCCTTATGGTTTGTAACTAGTGGCTTTTAACCTACAATTTCTGGGCTACATGCCTATGATTGTAAACTTCTAAATAGGTTTTCTAGTCAAGATGAATATATAAAAGTTTTGGAGAACATTTTTTTATTGTCTTTCTTTACTTTCTATTTCTCATTTTTTTAGTTTCTACTTCTCATTTCTGTCTATTGCTGTAAGTTTGAAGGTTCATCACACGTGAGCGGCGTGTTAAGAATAAATCTTACTTTAATGGGAGGAGAGACTTTGCATGGACTTACAAGTAAATTTGGCTACTCTCTATATTCCCAATTGATTTTATGGTAAAACCTCAACTTCCTTCATATAGTATGAGGACTTAGAAATCTGAGGCATTTTTTTAAATTGTCAAAATTAATTGAGGGCAAAAAGATCCTCAGACATATATTTAATTTATTCGAGAGTTAGAAGAACCCAACTATCATACAAGCACAAGATGACTAGAAGATCTTCATATCTAAAACATTTGATTAGCCACTTAGAACCGGAAATTGGGCCAAATACCGGCCCGAAAATCAGATTGGGTTACTGGAGGGCCCCTGCAAATGCGGGTGGACGCGCCCCGATTTTTCCCAACCATAGCGCCACACATGCCACACATGCAGTGGAATCGTTGAAGAGAGACAACTGACGAATCCCACGCATGTGTGTTTGTCAACCACCGAGGTGAGCTCAACGGCTATTTTTGTCATCCGACGACCATGATTAATTCGACCGTTGGATCATCCAATGGTCTAGGTTCAAATTTCCTTTTCTTTTAGTTTTATATTTATAAATTTATTGAATCTAACGGATGAGATCAAATATGATCAAATCTAACAGTAAAAAAGATCTAACGACCCAAATTTAAATCCAACGGCAAAAATAATTAAACAAAATTATTTAACTCAAAATTCACCCAAAAACTCTACCAATGTATTTGTTCAAACATCCACACAAAACTCACTTTTCACCTACAATTCTTCCAAATTTTCTTTTACCATCTCCCAAAATCATTTCTTCTCATTTCCAAATTTTTCAAGATCGCAAAAGATCATATTAGATGTCGTAATTGGTCATGTAAGGAAGATGTTGCTTTGTGCTTGGTATGAGTTTGTATTAGTGAAGATGGTGCCGTTGGCACAAATCAAAATAGAAAAGTTTTGTGGGCTAAAATTGCTGATAAGTTCAACGAAAACTCCAACGTCAATCAAAGGGAAGTTGGTAGTGTTTACGATCGGTGGAAGGTTATCAAAAAAGCGTGCACTTTATGGAAGGGAAGTTAGGAGAAAGTCGTGGTTGACATGGCTAATGGAAGGAGCACTATAGAAGTGGTGAATTTCTTCGTTGATACTTTATTTGTGATGTACGTAATCTTATTTTGCAACTAATTGTATTTATGTATTCCATGCATAGGGTGACAAAGCAATGGAAATTTACAAGATAATAACTAAATGTATTTATGTATTTATGTATTCCATGCATAGGGTGACAAAGCAACTAAATGTATTTATGTATTTTAAGTTGCATCATGCTTGGTGTAAGATCCCACATCGCCCGGGAGAGGGGAGGTGATGTGCCTTACATGTACATGCCCACCTCCCTATAGTGAGACACATTTTGGGTGGAAGCCCAAGAACAAATCCATGAGGTCGTGGCCCAAAGTGGACAATATCTCACTATGTGGACTGGGATGTGACAATTTGGTATCAGAGCCACTCCCCGGCCGGAAGTGTGCGTACGAGGGCGTCGGACCCCTAAAGGGGATGGATTGTAAGATCTCACATTGCTCGGGGTAGGGGAGGTGATGTGCCCTATATATACATGCCCAACGCCTTATAGTGAGACATGTTTTGGGTGGAAGCCCAAGAACAAATCCGTGAGAGCGTGGCCCAAAGTGAACAATATCTCACTATGCGGACTGGGATGTGACACTTGGGACATCTTCAAGGATTGTTCGAGATAGGGAACCGATGCGGACCAACAATGAGGAAAATTATTTGGCAGTGAAGCCGTAAGCAGAAATGATCGATGGCAAAGAATTTGTCGATTTAGTGACCCCAACTTCTTCTTTTGCAAGGCCATCAGGAAGAGATAAGCAAAAGGAAGCAAAGAGAAAAGGGAAGATGCAAGATTCGATTAGTGCAACTATTTCTTCCAAATTTTCAAAATTGACCAAAAACCATAGCTCTTGAGAGAAGGAAGCAATCCGAATGCACTTGGCCGTTGAGAAGCAAGCAGAAATGGAGCAAGAAAGGTTCGATTTTGATATGATGAGGGAAAACTTAACAAATACACTTCAAGCCTTATCCCAAGTCCACCACCAAGTCTACCATTGTTGGAGGTTTTCATATTAAAGGGCTTTGACGAGATTGTGCTGTAAAGAGATGAGTCAAAACCTTCATGTCCCTTGTTTCTAAGTTAGCGAAGACTAGCCCCAAAACATCTCGAAGGAAAAGCAAGTTATAGGGAATGCTAGCAGCTCTTAGATGCATAGTATGGTGTTATGTTGAGTGCTTCCAGTGTTGAAGAGATGTTTCCCTCATTGTCGATGGAGTGTTTCTCTGGATGCTAACAAGTGCTTCGTGCGCTGGTCCTGGCAGCTTTGAGGAGTATTTGTTAAACTAATAAATACTAAGAACAACTAAGTAATCACAATAAATTATGACTTGCATGAATGATGCATGGTGTGGAAGCTAAGAACCCACTAGTTTGGCATGAGAGAGAGAGGTTGTTATTGGCTATAGGTATTGAAATAGGTAATCTAGGGTTTCTGATGGCTTTGGTGGTTTTGCGGGAGTTAAGGACGATTATTAGATGGCTCAGGATGAAATGAAGACTTATCTCTAAAGAACTATAAGACTTCTCCTATTCACATCACCTCTATGTGGAACTGACTCTCCCGCCATTCCTAGGGAACGCATGTCGCAGAGTATCAGTCTGGTGCTGAAAGTTGTTCATTCACTCAGTTACGTCAAACTTGAGGCACGAACTCGACACAAATTTCTTATTTTTTTTCCAACAGGATACCTAAATATAATTTCTAGAAGCCTTAATCCCAGTCAAAGAAGGTGCCGCACCAAATCTGCAAGGAAACACATTCCCTTTCCTATTTTCCTTGCCGCAAAACACATTCCCTTTTCCCCTTTGATTATGACTTTAATTCTTCTTTTTCCTTGTGGATTTAGGGTCCAATTCTTTCCCAAAAACATTTAATTGAAGTCATGATCCTTTCCCTAAAATATTAACCTTGTGCCGCACCCATTCACGCATCCATATATCATTCACCAAATCATTCATCATTCTTCCCTTCCACTCTCTCCACACACAGCCGCACCATACCATCCATTCACCATACCCAATTTCACACCCATTCACCTTTGTGCCGCAGGAAAGAAGAAGAAGAGAATCCCCTTGGAGCCGTGTTTGCCATTCAAGATTGTTGGATTGTTGGAGCGTTTCTAGGTGTATTCAATCTTTGTGTTCAATGTTTAATTTGTATTTTCTTTGTTTTGCTGTGAACATGAGAGGCTAAACTCGTTTTACCTAGAGGAGATTTTGAAACCATGATTATATTTGCGATATGAATTGATTAACTCCAGTTGTGATTTCATAAATCGTGAATGCAATTTGCTTAACTGTTGGATTAAGAACTTATTCTTGTATGTTGATTAAGGGTGCACACTTAGTTTGCATGCTTGAATTTGATGCTAGAATATAAAGGAGTTTCACATAATCGTTACAAACTTATATTCACAAGTAGTAAAGGTTGCTTGACACAATCATGTTAAGTTAAATTCCTGGCATGAGTATCATGATGTCATAGTTACGAATGCCTTGTCAATGCTTATGATTTCACAAAGCTTAATGATATTTGATTGTATCTCTATTATGTTGTTCATGTAGGGAACTTTTGACGAATAATTTGGTTGCCGATGCGTATTCCATCCAATTCAATGACTTAAGGAAATATGAGGGTTAATTAGTGATGTCACAGTTAATCTGGGGCATTGAGGTTCATGATTTATTGGAAAAGCAACTGGAAATCAATTTGTATGCAAATGTGTCATGTGTGGAGAAGGACCCTCTAGCTAGCTAATCACCCATCAATTCACCCAAATTCGTATTCCTTTACTTAGTTTATGCAATTTACTTGTTTTTACTTCAAATTGGTCAAAAACCCAATCCCCTTTACTTTATTGTGTCAAACTAGTTAGAATCTGTCCTAATTTGTGTTTTTAAGTGTTTTGAGTCAAAACCAATTCAATTTTCATCCAAAGTAAGTCCTAGAGTCTGTTTTGAGTCTATTTGACTGTTTTGTGTTGTTTTGAGTCTTTTTAGTTTGTTTTGAGTCATATAAGTCTAGTTAAGTGTTTTTAACCCTAGTTTTGTGTTTTAAAGTCAGTTTTAAGTAAATTAGCAATCCCTCCTAATCCCCCGCCTAGAACGATCCCTACTTATTCATATACTACAATTGTCAACAAGAGGTTTTAATTTGAGTGCTATATTTTATCACATCACCACCAAACTCTTGCCCATTGACCCATCCCCCCAAACTCTTGCCCATTGACGTGTGTCCCCCCGCCCACTACCCCACAGACTCGAAATTCGTCGCAAATCAGACCGGTTCCCAGTTCGAGTTCAGGTCGATGCCGTCGTTTTGGGCGTCCAGGTGCAAATCAAGGGTGGCAGAGTGGGGGAGGTGGAGTAGTCGAGGAAGATGATGTCGTGGAACGGCGTCGTTGCGATCTCCAGATCAAGGGAGGCGGAGTAGTCGAGCAATATTGGGTTCTTCATTTTAGGGTTTTCGAATTGCGGCAACAATTGCTGCAATGGGAAGGGGGTTTTTGTTCCTCTGGGTTCTGGGTCTTCTAGGATGCAGAGAAGAGAGAGAGGCGAGAAAGGTGGGAGAGAGAGAGGAGAGAGTGAGACAGATTTAATATATATATATATTTTTAATTTTTTGAATATTTAATTATTAAAAATATATTTAATTATTTTTTAATCCAATTGGATTAGTGAATGGGACACGTCAGTATTTAACAGAGAAATTAACAGAAAAACTGACGGATGTCTGACATTGGCACAAATTCGTAAGATGAAGTATGACATTGTCAATTTTAAAAGATGAGGTATGAAAGTGTCGTGACACCAATAGTTGAGGTAGTTTTTTGTACTTTACCCTTATTTAAGTAATAACAATATCTAACCCTAATATCTAGAATAATGAAATGATTGTTTTGCCTCATGACTTCGTAGTTCCGTAAAACATTCATTGTCACTCCAATTCTGATTTCGTTTGTGCTCATGTGTTCATGATGATGAGTACTATGAGGATAAGCCAAGAAAAAGAACCTTACGCGACACAACAAGGTGGTCAACAAAAGTCAACAATTTGCCTCAAAAGGGCATTTTCGTAATTTCATGCTTTAAAATTATAAAAACTATAAAATTTGGAGGCGGGTACATCAGATCCTTACATCTGATGTACAAATGTAATAACTAAACATTATTCAAATCACAAATTCCAAACAAGCGGACAAATATTTAAGCCCAAAAACAATAAATTCAAAAAAAAATAAAAAAATATATATATATATATATATATATATATATCTCAAGACTTACCAGAGAAACCAAATAGCTTTGACATGGGTGCAACTCAAAAACCTCCAGAGGCCCAAAGTACAAAGCTTTCTGCTAAAAAACCCTCGAAAGAGAGCAAAAAAGAGAGACCCATAAATGATTAAGGCTGCAACAACAATCAGTAAAGGTTGAAGGCACTGATGCATGAGAGGTTGGAGCTATACGGACATGAAAACTGTATCAGGTAGGGCAAAAAAGGAGAGATGGAGGAGAAGGAAAGAGAGAGAGAGAAAGAGAGAGATGGGGAGAAAGAGGCAGCCGAGAGAGTGACTAATTTTGAAACCTGGACTTAGAAGGATGACTAAGGTAGAAAGTAATGGTTGAGATTGGATGATAGGTTGTCATTCAATCTTGGCCGTCATTATAATTAGAAACGGGTCGGTCCGGGGCCCCCTTTTTCTAAGTATATGGACTCGGCCAGCCCCGTAATTGACATCGGCCCGTCCTGACCCATTTATTCTCTAGAATATTTGGAACCAGCCCGTACCCACCTCGAACCTAGACTACCCACTCCCCCCCCCCCCGACTCGCTGTTCTTCTACCCATTTGCCCACCTCTAATGTCAATGTCACGAATCATTTTGGATAAAAAGCCTTTAATTTATTTGATTGTTAAATTTGAGGGTATTTGTGTCTATTTAGGTGGAATTTTGGATATATTTGAAAGATTTTATAAAAAGTGACATTTTTGAAATTAAGGGTTAATTTTGGTCTATATTTGATAAATACTCATAAATAATGATGTTTTTGATCTTTAATTGACATGTATATGCAATGAACGAATGCTAAATTAAACCTGTTGGTGAAACGTCATATGATTTGCAAATTTGGTCTACGCATTACTTTTTTTTGAAGGTTGGACTTGAATTGGAACGAATGCTTACAAACTGCAACTCACATAGATACTAGCTAGTAATTAAAAGGAAATTAACAACCAAAAAGAAATTTGTTTGAAAAGAATAAACATGTATATAGCATTTCGAACTTAGAACCTCTCGTTAATTTTAAACAACAAAAACCTTTGCTCAAATTTAAACTCTTATAAAAAGAAATTCGTAAAAGTTGAAAAGTAAAAAATACATTTTTAGTGTTTGAACCCGGGACCTGCTTGTTAATTTAACAACACAAACCACCACTTATGGTCAAACTTTGTGATAATTTAACCAAATTTTATTAACTTATACTCTTATGAAAGAAATTTGTAAAAATTGGAAAGTAAATATATACACATGGCATTGTGAACCCAAGATCTCCTCATTAATGTCAAACAACAAAAACCACTAGCTCTAATTAAATTTCTTTTTAATTTAGCCAAATTTTAAAAATTTATAATCTTATTAAAACATATATAAATATACCACCCTGGCAAATTTTGGTGCTCCCAATTTTTTTGGGCTTTGGACAGTCGCCCAGCCCTTTTTAATTTAGCCAAATTTTAAAAATTTATAATCTTATTAAAACATATATAAATATAACACCCTGACAAATTTTGGTGCTCCCAATTTTTTTGGGCTTTGGACAATCGCCTAACCTGCCCTATTGTCTAGTAAATCACATGATGTATCGATTTATCACATGATGAGAAATTATCATGCAAACTCCTGCTATCTCGCTAACCAAACATCAACCAATCCCTTTGAGCCTATAACTAAACACCGTGCTTCTTCTTCCTTCCCTTCTAAGCTGCCATATTGCCATGGTAGATCCTACCATAGTTCTCCGTCGACCCCACCGATCCAACCCCATCTCCTCCTCTAATCTGATGCCTTCCTTGTCGCTAACTCCTTCAACAACATACATTTTGTTCAATTTCGATCTTAAACAAAAAACCCAATTCATAAATTTGTTTTCTACGACTTGGGTTTTGATTTTGAATCGACCGAGATAAGATGAGATTTGGGGTTAGGTTCTTGGTGCTCGTTTCGCTCTGTTTCATGGTGATACCCTAGTGTAGTAAAAGTTGCGGTGACGCTCTGGCTTCGATAGAGTGGAAGGCAGAAGGCTGGGCATATTGGCTGAGGGAGAATAAGGGTGTTTTTAGGTCTCTCCTCGTACTAGGAGATAGTAGACCCTACCTATCCATTATATCTATCATTTTATTTTGTTTTCTTTCCACTGCACCCTGCATCAGTTGGTTCTTAGAGCCCTAATCAATTCTTAGGTTATCATGTTGGTCCTGTCAGGTTTTTACGAAATCGATATTTTAGTCGATTGAAATTCTCTACCAATTTATGATGCGTATGATGAAGATTACATGCTTGTGATTAAAGTAGCTAATGAAATTCAATTTACTCTGCAAATCGAAGCTCATTGTGTTGCCGATTGGGATTTTGCCTTGATTCTGGATGAATGTAATGGTCATGAAGATTTGGGTTCAATGGTTGAGGTATTTGCGGTAAAATATGTTCTACATTTCTATAACTTTTATGATTATGTTTGGGAATCGTTCATTGCTTGTCACGCTTCAAAATGTTACTTGGAGAAAAGAAAATTATCACATTGTTCGAATTATGTCTACACTTTCCAAAGTCAAAAAATATCAAGATGTTTGCTAGAAATTGTATGTGCAGTCAAATGTAATTTATGTCATCAAGAAAAGATTAAAGTCCAAAGGAACATGAGAAAGTGGAGAAGAATGAAATTATTCGAAATTTTGTACTATTTGGATATGTTGATGCATGCTGAATTTGTGGTTCTTAATTGGCTATTGTGGCAAGTACTGGTTGGGTATGCGAAACACAGAGGAAAACCAAACAAAACTCGAGGATAAGTTTATTCGAGAAGAACAAATTATGTGTTCCATGATGGGTTTCTCTTTAAAGGGAATCAACTTTGTATACTTGATTCTAGTTTGAGGCTGCAGATCATACAAGAGTTACGTAGTGAAGGCTGTATTGGAAGGGACAAAACCTTTACACTTGTGTTTTTTCTCATTTATGGCCTGCCATGCACAAAGAGGTATATTGTTTTGTGGAACGATGTCGAATCTGTCAAGTTTCTAAGGGCAAGGCAACGAACGCTGCATTGTACATGCCATTACCCATTCCATCACAACCATGGGTGAACATGAGTATGGATTTTATTTTGGGTTTGCCTCGTACTCAGCATGGTGTAGACTCAATTTTTGTTGTGGTGGATCAATTTTCCAAAATGGCTCACCTTATTGCCTGCAAGAAGACAACAGATGCTTCAGAAGTTGCTAAGTTATTCTTTTGTGGAGTAAACCGACTTCTTGGATTACCAAGTTCGATTGTTTTAATCGTGACACCAAGTTACCCAGCCATATTCGATGTGTTCAATATGAAACACCTCATTCCATACAAAGGGGACATCAACGATGCTGGAAATGCAAATTCGAGGGCGAATTTTCTCCAACCCGAAGAGGATGATGCAGATCAGTTGGCCAGTGCAATTATTGAATCATTGAGATAAAATGAATGACTATAACCAATAAGAACTTAATAACATCCATTAGTAGCTCCTAATAATAGCTAGGGCGTTTTGGACGTTTTTTGGCTGATTGAATTACTTTCTTTATGTAATTTTCAGTTTTTTTTGTCATTTTAAGTTTATTGCCTTTTTAATTTATGAATGTATGTTACAAAATGGTTATAAATACCACCTCTTTTTGTAAGATGGAGGCGTTTTTGTTGATGAATGAAATATTCAGAGAGATTTATATCTCATATTTTGTGCCTTTCTCTTGTTTAAGAGTTTGCTGCTTTATTATTTCTAGTGTCTACATTGTAAGCTAGTACTAGAACCAAAGTTCTTAGGGTTTTCAGGTCGCACTAGGAGATAATGAACTCTACCTATCCATCATATCTATCATTTTATTTTGTTTTCTTTTCCACTGTACCCTGCATCAGATGAACAGCGGAAAAAAAAAAAAAAAAAAAAAAACCAAATGGAGACGGACCGACCTGACTCGATCGGCTCTCACCAGCCAGGCCTCCCGCGCGCCACAGCGCATAGCCACAAGCAGCATCAGGGCAAGCCCGGATGCCCAACCTTTGTTCCAACCCAGTTAAGCTGCGGCATCAGCTCCTAATGCACCTAGCAGCGGCCCACGTGCTGCCATTTGAGAAGAACCAGGGGCATGATGAAATCGAGGAAGGAAGAAGAAGGAAAATTTTCAAACCTGAGATATTTTCTATGTGAATTCTCTACGCAATTTAAACAAGGGTCATCTCCTATTTATATAAATCCTTGTGGGGAAATAAAAAGGAAGTCTTTTCCTACTAAGATTTCGAAACCTACCTTGTCTTGGAAGAAAAATCATATGCCAATTGGAAGCACATCAATTTTTGTTTCCTACCTAAACACAAGTAGCTGTGAAAGCATTTGTGAAGATATAAATTAACTGCATCCAATAGAAGGACACGTTGACTATACGCTCATTATGACAATTTTACCCTTGGCATCGTGAGCAGACCACACACCATTTTCATGGAACGTGACATCTGTCTACTCTCCATGAGTGATCATGTCACTTGTCTGTCCTACAAGTATTAGGCCTTTGGTTCACCAATATATAAAAGGTGTTTCGAGCACATGATACGTCCTGCCAATAGGCCATAACCAAGCCCATAATGGTGGGAAGCCGACTCTTCGGAGTCTCTCGTTTGGTGTTTGGCTGCCTATGCTCTTTCCAATAAGGACCTTCAGGACTACTAGTTGGTTGGACTATGGAGACTGGTCCGCACCATCACTAGCAGAACATTAAGGTCTGCCTGGTATGGCTAGCAACGTCCCTTTCTAGCTGCATGATAGGGTTTAGGTATATAAATAGCTAAGTCAAACATGGAAAATGGTAAC
This sequence comes from Pyrus communis, assembly GCF_963583255.1. Taxonomy (NCBI): domain Eukaryota; kingdom Viridiplantae; phylum Streptophyta; class Magnoliopsida; order Rosales; family Rosaceae; genus Pyrus; species Pyrus communis. Next base: position 13,945,198 of record NC_084810.1, on the reverse strand, counting down.
CACCACTTGCTACTCAGAATGCTCTCAAGTTGTTATTTTCTCCCAAACTACTTTTCTGACTCAAGCATCAGAGGCCCATTGGGACACTCTCCCCTTTTTTCTAGGTGTTCGTCAATTAAGCTAACGATATTTGTGAGTGGAATTTCGTCAATTCAACCGTGTACAAAATTTACACACATATCATAATAATAGTCAGTGTAGTTTAGAAAGATCCCCTTTTATTATTGTGCAGGAGGTGAAGCTCTGACTACAATATGAAGAAAATCATACCTAAAAGGTGGTTTAATTGATCCTTATCAATTATGAAACTATGTGAAGCATCCCAGTAACCTGAGGTTCGTGAATTAGGTTTTATCAACTCGTCTCTCTATGAATAAAACAAGGACCTCAATAGTGCGGGGGACAAGTTTCTAAATTGAGAAAGATCAGATCACACCTCTTAATGATCAAAGATGTATCTATAAAATAATTGTGCCTTTTAATGATTAAAGATGTATCTATAAGACAATTGTGGTGCTTCATGTATTAGTACTTGCTTATTTTTTGCTAGATATGTATGTAGAACTACATGCAAGAACTTTAGGCCGGTCACGGTTTAGTGATCTTATTTTCTATTAAGCATCTACATAATTGTTTCATTGTTCATGGACTTGAGAGTAATGACTCAACTAATTGAGTATACGTGGTATGTATTTGTCTTTCCAAATTATTAGCGTACATATGATGCTCCTATAAATGGGTACAGTTAGAATATGACAGTTGCATATAAGAGGGTCTCTTGAATCTAATTACCTTAGATCGTTTCTTATTATATTGACATATTCATGATCTATAGATTTCACTATTTAGGTAAATAACTGTTACCGAGACAATATGTTTTATAATGTTATTGTCATTTGATTAGCACCCTTTCGAACCTCTATCCCACCAACTTGAGCAGGCATTTTCCTGTTGAACATCGTCAGCGCCGCAGCGCCGCAGCGCCATGGTATTGGTAGCAAATTGGCAAAGTTAGGCAGAGAGTGAGTGAGTGAGTCATCACAGAGGGCATGTTTTTATAGGTTACACCCACGTGACCATCACGTTCATTATTTCCGTCCTTGTTACGTGCCCTTCCCTCCGGCCAAACCCACCCTCGATGTTGTCTCTGTGGAAATTTTCAGGTCGACGGGCCGAGGGCCCACTTCAACAACACCGATACTGTCCCCACTTAACCACCTGCACAATCCTCAGGTGTGGGGTTTTATCACAAAAGGCCTCGGTGTTAATTAGAGAGGGGTATTTCTATTTAAAGCACTCTTCTCTTCTCCCTCTGTCCGATGTGGGACTGGGGGTTCCAACACTCCCCCGCACGTGAGACCCCACTTATGGGTCACACGTGAATTTCCACACATCGGCAACCACGTGGAGCCATGTCGGGACTCACCCAATCACGCGGGGCCAATGGGGACCCACCCAAACACGTGGCATCTTTGGCCTACGTGGACAATCACGCGGGGAGCTATGTCGGGACTCACCCAATCACGCGGGGCCAATGGGGACCCACCCAATCACGTGGCAGTACGGGCCCGTCCTCTGGCTCTGATACCATGTGGAAATTTTCAGGTCGACGGGCCGAGGGCCCACTTCAACAACACCGATACTGTCCCCACTTAACCACCTGCACAATCCTCAGGTGTGGGGTTTTATCACAAAAGACCTCGGTGTTAATTAAAGAGGGGTATTTCTATTTAAAGCACTAAATGTCACCATATAAATTGAAAAAAAAAATTATTTTTTTTAAAGTTGTATCGTAACATGATATGTATGATCCGTGTTTCGAAAACAATGAAAAATCTCGAGCTCTCAAACAGGCCAACCTGTACACGCAATAGTAAAGACAAAAACGCCAAGAAAAAGCAAAGCACATAACCCAAACCCAAACCCAACTCTCTCTGTTAAACTCCTTTGAACTTTCATCTCTCTCTTGCTTTTTCTCTGTCTAAGAACACAAACAGCAGAGAGACAAAGACAAAGAAAGAAGAGATGGGTGCGGTTTCGAAGGAGGCTCAGCTTTCTATAGCTGCCTCTTCGATGTTTCCGGGGTTTAGGTTTTCACCGACCGACGAGGAATTGATTTCCTACTACCTTAAGAACAAGCTGGAGGGACCGGTGCCCGGGAAGAACGTGGAGGTCATCTCCGAGGTTGATATCTGCAATTTCGAGCCCTGGGACTTGCCAGGTTTGTTGGGTTTAACTCATTTCTTTTGTTCTTCATTTTATTTTCTGAAAGTTTTTATTTTATTTTTCTTCGAGTTTTTAGGAATTGGGTATTGTTTGTGTACGGATATGAAGGATGAAATTTGTTTTATGGTGTTTTGTGTTTGTGTGCTGACAGTGACAGCGTTGAATTGGATTTAGTCAATGTTTTTGTCACGTAAAATATGAAAGAGATGTCGTTTTCATTTCTCTAATATTCCATGTTGGTTTGTACTTGTTGCATATGGATAGGAGGATTGTTTGCAGAGTGACCAAGAACCCTGCTAAATGGACATTTCTCTCATCCGTCCCCCCAAGAGAAATGATGAGAGAAATGATCATTTCTCTCGGGATACGGAGGAGAGAAATGATCAACCTTAAAGATGGATAGAAGTTTAAATTTCAACGCGTCGAAATTGACTCAGAGTGATTTATTCTAAACCTTCATCCCCGAAACAACAAAATCTTAGTGGATGTGATATCAGCAACAAATGTCAAAAGAAATCTCTTCAGCTCTAAAAATCTGCTAACTTCAACAATTTTCAATAATGGTGATATCACGTCTCAGAGCACTAAAATTCAACAAACCATCCACCTTAAATATATTCAACTTTCTGACCTAAAACTCAACATGTTTTCGTAAGGGGGGTATTAAATAAAAATGTCACTTCTAAATATAACCAAAAGTAAACAGATTTAAGTTGTAGCAATTTTAGCCATCTCAGTTTCTACAGGCCTCTTTTCATTTTAAGCCGGGCTTTAACCCTTGGAACTGCATGGAGCTGACTTCAATACAGATTAGGTCTGAACCTTGGAACCATGAGATTACATGACTAGGGTTTCTCAATTCTCCGTTAGTTGATAGGATGTTATTCATGTGAAACTGATAGCTTTGAATAATTTGTAAATAGATCTTAAACAATGAGAAGGCGAAGCTTATTTCAATACTCCTAAATTCCTTTTAGTATGAATGGAGGGGATTCTGTGTATAGGTTCAATTTTATGTGACAGAAAAAGAGTATTGGCGATTGAGATAGCGTGCAATAGTTTCTCGTGGTAAACTAGTCACATTCCTATGATGAGTAAACACAAACATGCATGCAGTCACCGTTCCCCTTGGTCTCTAATTCTCATTCCCCAATTATTTTTAACTTTCAAGGTACAAAGGGGAGTGGGACTGCAAGTATCTGTTTACATCTGTATGTCTCTCCACATGCAGGTTGTGTTGAACTTAATGGAACATGTTGAACTTATACATATGTTTTGGCCTCTTATCTAATAAATTTTGTAAATGAAAGGGACAAATACTGGAAATAACTTTGTTGCAATTTCTTTGGATTGGAAATGGAATATTGAAGTATAGGCTTTAGCCTAGTTAAAAGCCAACAAAGATGATGACTTTATTTAACTGACAAGCTGACCAAAAAGAGGTCAAATTGATAGATTAGTGTATTTGTATGGTTTGGAGTCAATTGGCATTAATCAGGAATTGTATGGAATGCGGATTTATAAACATTTTGGTTTTGAATCCCTGTTTGAGACGATAGTTCTTTTATCGTTACAGAAGGTTGGAATTACTTGGTTAAAAGAACCTATTTCTTGGGATCAAGTCTTGCAATGAAAATTTTGAAAACCTGTGCAGTTCTATGCACGAGAATATTATTGGAATTCCTGCACCCAATTTTCTCTCAATACACTATAGATTTGCACCCTACTCTACAATGGCCTCCTACAGTGTGTCTGAGAAATAGCACCCTTTACTTCAAAGGCTGAAATAACTTGAATTCTATTTGCTTCCAGAAATTTAATCATGGAGAGCTATGTTGGTTCTCTCTGGTTTTTATTTTCGTAATATGGTGTCTGATTAGCACTACCTATAATATTTGTTTGCTTTATGTGTGGTGATTTCACAAGCCTAACTGTTTAAATTCTCTTTGCAAACAAATAATTTTTTTGCTGGGTTTGACAGTGTTTATCTGTTACTAGCTAAATCTGTCATTCGATCGGAAAATGAGTGGTTCTTCTTTTCTCCACGAGGAAGAAAGTACCCAAATGGATCACAAAGTAGAAGGGCAACAGAATTCGGTTATTGGAAAGCCACAGGAAAGGAACGTAACGTAAAGTCAAGTTCTAACATTATTGGTACAAAGAGGACACTTGTGTTCCACATAGGTCGTGCACCAAAAGGGGAAAGGACAGAATGGATTATGCACGAGTACTGCGTAAATGATAAACCCCAGGTGACTTTTGTCATTATTAGTTCAAAATATTTTGTTAGTTATTTGGTTTGAACCATCACCATATGTATATTCTTCTGGGAAATGGAAGATTAAATTAATTGCCGTTTCCTCACTCTGTCTTCCCATATAATTGCCTTCTCCTTAGTAATACTTTATTAGAAGCTTCATATCCCATCTAGTTTGTTATTTTAAAGTGAATGTTATCGGAAGTGAATATTTAGCCACAGACATCCGACCCGACCTGCTTGGTCATCTGGAATTGGTTCAAGATTATTTACTTGCTGCATATTTTAGTTATATTGAAAATAGTTTCTGATTACATCTTCACATTCACTTATGCATTCCATATATACGCACATTCTGATTTCTTTTTCGCTTACATGTTCTGCCTGCTTCTATCTGCAGGATTCTATGGTTGTTTGCCGCCTCCGGAAGAACAGTGAGTTTCGTTTGAATGACACCACAAACCAAGGTTGTTCAAGTCGAACTCCTTTATCAACTATTCAAAATGATGGAAATGCCGTCTCTGAAATTGGTAATGACCAAGGGGATAAGGCAGTTGAATGCAATTCGAAGAAGTCTACTAGCAGTCATGATTCTCATTCTATTGAGCAAATTGATTCTGCATCCGACTCCTACCCAAAACCAGTAACAGATGCTACGCAGACAGACTCTAATGGGCACCAGAAGGTGGGTTTGTTTAATCTTATCCTTCTTTCTTTCTATTAATTTTTCTGTCATCGTAGTTGAGATTAACTCAGCAGCACCACCTGCAAGTTTACAAGCTAACATACGGAGAGTATCATTCAGTAAGAAAAGGAAAAAAAATATAAATTAAACACCATATAGCGAGTTTCATGTTCCTTTATCTGGTCGTGCAACTTTTTAGTGCATTCATAAATTTAACGAGCTTGCCAATGGTCCCATACTAATAAATACAGCCAACGGCTCGTTTTGTGTCAGATGGTTGTTCCAGAGGGAGTTGTGTTTCAGGTAGTTATGACAGTACCAAAGCCGCTAAATTAGTGTCTTCTAATCCCTGAACTGACATGAAATTATTATTTAGCGGTTATGGGAAGGGATCTAAAGGATGGCGGTGACCAGTGACCGCCTGAAAGAAGAGTTCAGTCGTTGTATAATAAGTGATTAATCAAATGTCTTTATAAGTGCTCAGTCGTCTTAGGGTTCTGAACAATACTTTGTCGTTCTGTTTTTTACCACACTTATTATTCTTTGAGACATTATCACGGGGTCCAAGAATCCATGCATAACTGATGGTGGTTTTGAACTCTATTTCTATATGGTAGTCCATTGGGGGTCCAGCTCATGAATCATGATCATTGTTAATTACAATTGCAGGGTTCTTATGATGAAGACTTGTATGCGGAGATACTGAACGATGATATAATCAAACTAGATGAATCTTCCGTGCCTGCTGCTCATATGATGCCAGTTGTTGCCAACAACTCAGATGCTGAACATCAATCTCAACAACATATGCAAGCCACTTTGTCGCAAGCAGTTCCTTTCCAAGGTACTGCAAACCGAAGAATCCATTTGAGAAAGAGAAAGGAAAAGTTTTGTGCAGAATCACAGAACTCTTCCAACTCAGAGCAATCACGAAAAGCTTCAGTGAATTGGATGGACGATCGACATATGTTGTTATATGTATTTTTTGTTTTTCTGGTACTGCTGGCTGTGTTTCTATCCAATTTTTGATCCACGACGTTGGCAAGTCTTCCGTAAGGCCTTGCGCCTCTTTCTTCGTTCTGTTTTACTCCCTTACTCCTGCTTGATTCCATTTCTCCATTTTTTGCGGGTTTCTGTCGTGTGATGATCCTCTCCTTAAATTAATTTCTGACTTGGGATCGTCTTGTTCCTCCTCTTCTCATTAGATTTGGCTCCTTTAACCTCTTGCGGATGCTGTGGCTTTCGTACATCATAATTAGGCATCGACAATGACACAACTAGACCGAAAAACTTGACCCCAAACGAACCACTGCAGAATTTTCTAACAACCTTTGGTGGAGAAGTCCAAACACATTTTGAAACAAAAGAAATGTTGCAAGTGTACTGGTAGTCTCCACATTGTCTATTTTCCTTTTTAAATTTCGGTATGGACAAAACTATAGGAAGAAGCTAAAAACCCTCATATGAACCTTTTTAGTTCTTTCAATACCTGAAAATTTTCCTTTATCTTCTGGTCCCTAATTCGAAATTTGGATGCTCAATTGTTAATGAACGCCCAAGTAAAATAATTACCTATGTAAAGAAGGTTGCGGAGATTAACTTTCGTCCCTAGCTCGATCGAAAAATTTGAACGGGAGCGCTAGAAAACTAGCGATCATTGAGGACCTCTGCGGTGTAAATGAGATAGAAAGTATGATAATGGGGTAAACTATAAAAAAAAAACAAAAAATAAGTTTCTGACTAGCATGTGGGACCATGATTTTTGGGCCTCCGCCATGTGGCACTAGGAGTGCCCGAAATGGCCAGTAATCTACTAATCTCCGAAGTGAGTGGCTCGGAGCGGATCAAGGTTTCGGACCTCACTCATCGGGCCATAATATCAGACAAGGCATTCCAATATCCTTGGATCAGTGGGTGGGGTCCGCCCCATTGAGGATGACCTACTTGTCCCTCTAGTAATCAAGTAATCAACTCCGGATTGCATCCCAATTAAGACAGTATCTTGGATTCAATATCACATATCTCTCATCACTAGTCCACTGCTTGAATGCAAAGAGTCTTTATCGACTTGATTGTTGGAGAATCCTTGGCCATGTTTGTTCGTTTAAATATGTTTTAAATGAAAGGACTTGATAAAACAAGTCACACTTTTAGTATTGGATGTAAATCTAAATTTAATCCAATGCTAATGGATTGTTTAAGAAGGAATTCTTTTGTGTATGTTCGTTTAAATAAATTATGTTATCTAGACTTGTTGATTGTCCAAAACTGTTGAGTCATCAACAATAAGCTAATGGATCTTAAAGATTGTCGATCGATCAAAGATAAGTTAATGGGACCGATATGCATTCGAATCAAGAAAATCTAAATGTTAAGTTTTTCTTAAAGTTTCGAATGAATACTTAGTTACAACAAGGAGAGTGGGAGTAATGTCAAATTTTTGAGAAACAAAATTTTAAAATGAAGTGTATTTGATGGACTTAGTGAATACAATTGTTACTCAAAATGGCAAAAGGTGACATAGTCAATTTTCAAAGTATAGACTTAAAATTAGACTTGATATAAATGAAGTCAATTGAGATGGACTTAGTGATACAGTTAGGCTATATCAAGTATGTTATATAAGGTAACAAACCTCAAGTGTTGAAGATTTGCGAAAGCATTTCCATATATGATAGAAAACTACTTTCATGATCCTTATAAAGAATATGTCACAAAATCACAATAGTACACATGTATGAACTTATGATGTGTTATCCAAAAGTGAATGACCTTCATGGATATCTCTTTGGCGTATTACTAAAGCCCAAGATCAAAACTAGGACAACCGATTGAGTATAGCTTTTGAGAAAGGAATGTCAGAGTGAGACTCTAGAAGTGTGAATTTATTTAGGTAATAAACCCAAGTGATTATAATCCATTTAAAATGGGACTTCATGTTTGATGAAGTAATAATCATAGGAATGTATTGTAAGTATGATACTACAATGGTCTCAAGGTTGAAGCAAAGTTTGTATAAAGTATACAAATGAAACATATATCGATATTTTAAGGTTTTGGAAACTACTTCAAAAGGTGTTTTGAATATACAAAGTTCATCCTGAACCAATGATTGAATCCAAATCATAAGTCGTTAGTAGGACAAGGTGATGTAATGGGGTGATAGCTCAAGCCATGGAGTCAATGTCTCGTCAAAGTATTTAAACACAAGGAAGAGACAACATTATATGTTTTGAAACATTTAATAGTAAAACCTTTTCTAAGCTAAAAGGATTAATACATAACCTAGTTAACTGACAAGCTCAAGTTCACTCGATTAGCATCTATGAGATGCACAAGTGATTGACTTTAGTGCAAGTGGGAGATTGTTGGAGATATGTCCTAAAAGTCAATCTTAAGAACAAACCTTTCAAGATAATGCCTGAATGTATAGTTAAGTCTAATATAACAAATAGGCAAAGTCACTCCTTAAGACTATCTCAATAAGCGATATACATCCAAATAATGAATCCATGGATGAATTGATGGAAGAAATAATCTAAAGATGTTAGACTACATAGACCTTCTTTACATAACCAAAATGTCCAAAAGGTTCCTAGTCATAGGATTGTCAGAGGGACGCTGACAATCTAGATAGATTAGTACGTACGATGTCTGCTTCAATAGGAATAATGGAAAGTCTCAAGCCATTTGTGGAGGGACACTATGACTAGTATGTAGATGCTCGTTAAGGGAATCAGTCCACTGAATGCAATCAAAAGAGAGCACTTGCTACTCAAATGTCAAGCAAGTAACTCTACTAGTTCAAATGTAAGTAGTCCTTTAACCTAAAACATCATAGTTATCTTGGGGATACGTTGTTGATCATTTGACAATGAGACGTGACCACATCTCATCTTGGATGTGTTCTATGCATTCTTGGGGGTCAACGATTCATTCTCATAAGCATGTAAATGTTCAATAAGGAATCTCTAATCCTCACTATGAGAGGATGTTCATTCTAAGATATAATTTGGGAATCTTCAGCTGAAGTATCGAGCATAATGTAGGAAGACATTCCTATATAACCCAATGGAGTCATATAAGATGGTATAATCACATTAGGGGTTTGACATAAAGTATCCATACCCTGGTAATGCGATTGAGAGCATTGAATTACAGAAGGATTGAATTACATTGTAATTCCAACTGAATAAGTCCTTTGACCAAATTCTACATTAACTTGGATAACCATGATATATCAGATGTCACTCCTGACTTGTGGGTCCTTCTAGAAGATTAGATAAGTAGACATCAAAGTAGAAAGAGAATTAAAAGTAAGTTTTAATTTACTAAGTGATTGTATAAGTACTAATCAATTGGATTGATACCAATCACCTCACTGCCTCGCTAATTAGAACCTAAAGTTATTGTACACCGACACTTTTGTCATGAGATAACAAAAGGATGATGGAATTAATTAATTAGATTAATTAAGTGACATAATTAATTTGAAAGTCTAAATTAATCATTGAAGTGATGAAACTTTGCTTTCCTTTATAAAAGGTGTTTAGTGAAAAAGTTTCATCAGGGTTTTTGTGTGAGCATCTTGCTACAAAAGAAACAAAACAACTCTCTTTCCTCTCACCAAAATCGACCACCATAAGGAGAAGGGTGCTAGCTTTCTCTTCTCTCTTTGGCCATTCTGTCATCCATCTCATTACACTAGCGAGTGTTGATCTTTAGAGGTCCTCAACGTTGGAGGCTTAAGAAGAATCAAAGAAGTTCCAAATCTTCAAGTGGATGAAGCAAAGAGGGGGGGGGGGGGGGCTAGGCTCAAGGAGTTCCAAAATGAGAGGTCTTGGAGGTGGTCACTTATTGGACTCAAGTCAAGATCCAAAGGTATAACACACAAATCCTTCACCTTTGTTTTGACTATGATTCTTTGATGCATCAACTATGAACGTATGCTTGTTGAAGGGGATTTGCATGACTGTAGCTTTGATTATTATGCTTTTGTTGCTTACGATTACAAATTTTGAATTGTATATGCATGTTAGTCACTAGAAATCCCATAAAAATCTCCATATTTCCCTTCATTTGTGGAGAGGTAAGGCGAGTCTTGGTAAGTTGACTAGGATTGTGACCAATGCTAAATGAGGCATGAGGAAGGGCTAGCCAGGTTCAATGGATTGGTTCTGAAGATAATGGGTTGGATGTGGTGAATAAGATGAAGGATACGACTCCAAGCCACATATGAAGCATGAGTGGTGACATCTAGGGAGGCGAAAGTCGGTTACGAAGTGGGAAGCGTCTGCAAAATGATGGCTTTGAAAGGAATGGTATTAACAACATGTATAAAGGTGGACCATATGGGTGACTTAGAGGGAGAGACATGAGGAGCAATAAGAGGGAAGGTGGTTTCGTCAAACTTAACAGGACCAGAGACAAATATATAATTAGAGGAAAGATCGAGAAACAAACATTAATAAGAACTATGAGTGGAAGAGTAACTAAGAAAAAGGCAAGGATGGGACTGAGAAAGATGTTTGTGGGAATTGTAGGGTCGTAACCATGAGAAGCATAGACAACCAAAGGCGTAAAGTTTAGCATAGTTAGGGTTATCACCAAAGAGAGCTGTGTATGGATATATGTTATGAAGAACAGGTGTGGGCATCCTATTAATAAGATTATAAATAAGCATTGCATGCATATGACCAATAATTGAGGGGTAAAGGGGCATGATGAAGAAGAGTTACCCGGTTTCAACAACATGTCAGTGGCAATGTTTTGCACCATCATGTTTAGGAGTATGTGGTGGGGTGGTGAGATAAGTAATGATCCACAAGAGCCTTAAAGGTTGTGAAAATAGAGAAGACATAAGATTTACGTTTAATGAAAAAGCCAAGTGTATAGTGATCAACAAAGATAACATAATAGGAAAAACTATCAATAGACGATTATGGGCATGACCCCAAACATCACTATAAAAGAATTCAAGAAGACGCTTACTATACCAAGAGAAGAAATTCAAAAATGAAGCTTATGACTTTTATTGCATGACAAAAAGTACAAACAGAAGGATGTCCGATGAGTTGGGTGACCAAGCCAACGGCGCCATAGGTTGGAAGAGTCCACCATACCCACCAAAGCTTGCGGTGGAGGCTGAGACATGGGCATCGAGGGGGACCATTCGTATGTATCACCTTTATTCGTGCCTCAAAGGAGCACCACCCTACTGTTTAGATCCTTGATAAGAAAGAAACCATGAAAAAATTGTGTAGAAGTATTGTTTTTATTAGGAAAATGTATTTTCATTTCACAAATGAAATAAAGTTACACTTTGGGTATATGTACAAGCTATAAAAGCCAATTGTACAATAACAACTTTCTAACTAAAGGAAATCTTATCATAGAGAAAAAAATAATCAAGGAAATTATGGAGGTGACACGTGGACTTTTGGATGAAAATGACAAAATTACCTTCGAGACACACCGGGATTCCCATGCGCTTGTAACGGACAATAACAGCTCAATCAAGGAAGAGTTAAAGGTGATGAAAATAGTATTTATTCAAATCCCTTTCATCATTTCTCATCAAATCCTCACTCAAAAGGTAACTCCCAATTTTCCTATTCAAATTAGGATTAATTGCCAAGTTAATTGCAAGATATCTTGCAATTATACTCATAAATCCACCATATATGGCTGGTCCCTATTCTCCAAATAGGGCTGGCCACTCAGTTATAAATAGCCATATTCTCCCACTAAAATGCTAAGCCATTCTCTACCCACATATTCCGAAACACATTCTCTTTCAAATTCTAACTTTGGCATAAGAGATTCTTCGGCCAAAGCCCTCCATTCATCATGGGCACGTGAGGCTTTTGGCCTTAATCTTAGGTGTTATTATTTTGCAGGTGCATTTTCATCAAAAGAGAAGGCAGCAGAAATTTGCATCCATAAATTGGTGCTTTCATTGAGAGACTTAATTCACACGCTCGAAGAAGACTCTCGCATTCAAAGTTTCTGATTTCTCGTTCATTTGTAGATTTTTCGTATATTCTTATTCCTAGAATTTTCCTTTTATAAAATTCTTTGAATAAACGTAAAAGAAAAGTACAATGACTAGAAATTCGGAAACCACGATGAATAGAACTTCCTACATTCAAGGGTTTGGACCAAGTGATGGAGATCGTGACGTAACCCTACCACGACGATCCACGAGGCTCAACGCGACGACGAGTGGAGTAGCACCACCCCCACAGGGCACCATCGTGGCAGCCACCACGGTAGCAACCATGGCGAGCCCACTACCTAAGGTGAGCAGGCCACCTTACAGCAGTAGGCCCATGCCCATGCCATAAGGCAGCCAGCCCAACGCAAGGTAACCCACATTCAACAGGCCTAAGCAGCTGCAGCAATTGGAGCAGCCCAACACTCGCGGGCCCAATGCAAATGGAGGTGTTGTATGCCAGAAATGATGATACCAGTGCACTTTTCTTCCAATTATTCAATTGTATCTCTTTGTTAAGTAGTAGATCATGTAACTCATCAATTGTCATGGAACAGAGACAAAATTGAATTGCATCTACAAAAGGATCAAATTCTAGAAGTAATTTGTGGAGAGTAATTGAGATCAATTCAGAATCTTTGACTGGAGCTCCAGCACTAGCAAGAGCATCAGCTATTTCCTTAATGTGTTGAAGATATTAAGCAGCAGTTAGATCACCTTTGGTTAGACTGCGAAGAAGAAATCGAAGTTCGTGGATGTGAGATTGTGAAATGGCTGCAATGGCTGCAAGATATGATTCCAATTTAGCCCAAAGTTCTCGAGTTGAGCTTACTCCAACAATATATGAAATTAAGGATTTAGAAAGAGTTGAGTTGATGCAGATAGAATGTTTTGATCATTCTCAAACCGAGCAACATATATCGGATTAAGATTGCAATTGCCAGAAGAATTAGTAAGAAATTGAGGCAGTGCCGGTGAGGATCCATCAATCAGACTGGTAAGATTATATCGACAAAAAATTAGAACGAAGAGAGCACTCCATGCTAGGTAATTGGTAGTGGTGAGCTTAATTGGAACCATAGATCTGATGTTCTGACTTGTAATGGGGGCAGAAATCGAAGAACTAGGGTTTGAGGGTACAGTTGGAGGAAGAACCTGAGAAGCTGATTCCGATGAAAGAGAAGTAGATGTCACCATAGCCAGAGATGAAGACTTGAGAAAGCAAAGAAACGATCAAGATCGAAGAGATAATCGATCTATCTAAGAGAATCGAAGGATTGAGTAGCACGTAAAGAGAAGCGGGATAATTTGGATTGAAGAGAGAGGTCGTGAGACTTAGGTGGGTGATACCATATTAGGAAAATGTATTTTCATTTCACAAATGAAATAAAGTTACACTTTTGGTATATATACAAGCCATAAAAGCCAGCTGTACAATAGCAACTTTCTAACTAAAGGAAATCTTATCATAACAAACTAATAGTTTTATTAACCTCCAAGTATTATCTCTAGAGGATGAATCTACAATGTTGCCCTTAATAGTTTTGCTTATTAAACTAAGCATTGAAATTAAATAACGGTTAATGGATGGAACACACAAAACATCATTTAAATGAAATGGGGTGAGGGAAGATGGGAGTGATATGGAGCCAACGTGTGCATGCGCAAACCTGTACCATTACCAATAATAATCTCATCTAGGCCATCATAAGAAGTGAAAGATGAGAGATTGCAAGGATTATAAGTGACATGATGAGAGGCACTTGAATCTAGCAGCCAAATGGGAGTTTTTAATGAATAAGTTATAGTATGGTGAGTTATTGGCTGGTTGGGATAGCCAAAAAGATGAGGGCAGCATTTCGCACTGTGCACTTGAGTACCACACCATTGACAAATACCACACGATAGCACGTTCTAGAACGCCGATTAGTGTTATGATTGTTAAAGTTAGTCGTGAACCAGAAGAGTCATGGTGTTGAATGGTGGAAAGAGTACCACTGTGATAATTGTTGTTGTAGTGGTGGAACTGCTAGTTAAAGGTTTGTGGAATGCAGAAGCCATGAGTGGAGGAGAGAGAATTCTGAGCAACATAAGCAGTCACAACGGAGGTGTAATCTAGTTTGATAAGGGCCTCAAGTTTAACTAGTTTGTCATAAAGGTTCTCAAATGAGAATGAGCAATCATGAGCATGAACAATAACATAGTTTCCTTGAATTTAGTGCCAACACCACTGAAGACGTGAAGAAAAACATTATCATCATAGAAGGGAACATCAATGATAGCAAGCTCATCTATGATGACTTTGACAACCTGTAAAAATTCAGTCACAGACTGTGTGTCACGCCACATGAGCGTGATGTGCTCTTTAAGGGCTAGAACACAAGCACAACCTTGTTGGCATAGAGCTGAGCTTGTCCCAAGCCTTCTTCAAGGTTTTGGCAAATGCAATAAGTGTGATGACTTGGTTAGAGACAAAGATTAGAATAATGATAGGGATTTTATCACAACTGCAAACGGGTTAAAAACTCCTATATTACTTGCAAGAGTGACAAGGATAGTGTAGTATAAATGGTTCTCACAAAGTCGTTCTCCACAGGGATTATTTAATAAATCGAAACAAATTAAATTCCAACTAATTATTGTAAAGCAAAAAGTTGAGATGATTGATTTTTATGTCCTAATTTAATAAAACGAATTTAATTAATAAAAGAAACTAATATGCAATATTAAAGATGAAGAAAAAGGAAACAGTTTTGTAGAAATCAAATTAAAGAAAGCACTAGCGCCGTCACCATAATAACCCTATATAGTTCTATCAATCACTTATGACTTATACATGCATATTTCGAAGGTTAGGTTTTCCTAATATATGCCTACTTGGACCCCGAGCATAAAGCGTACATCAAACATGCAATCCGTCTGTGGTATTCAGATCAAATCTAAACATGCATAACTCAATAAATTTTTGTGAAACCTTTTGAAAAACCGTGCAACCCTTAAGACGTGGTATTCATCCTAAGTGAACTTGCATGATAAGCATATTTATGCTACTTAGGTATGTTGTTTCCTTGCATTTAGATAATTAATTACTACTTATTATAGTCTTTTAAGTTATTTTTGTATGTTTGTATGTCCTAATGGAAAAAGGAGCAAGAAAGTGCATTTTGGAGCCATTTAGAGCAGTTTTGGGCATGGATTAGATAGCTTAACTATGGAGCAAAATGGATGGATGAAATTGAAGTCAAGAGGGGCTAGGAAATGCTACAAATCTGGAGAAAGAAGTTCAAATACAAAGAAGATAAGGAAAGAGCAAGAAATAAGGAACATTATCCAACCTTATCTTATCCTATCCTAACCAACCTTATCCTTTCCTAAATCTAGCATTTTCCTATCTTATCTTATCCAAATCAGTTTGTGCCTTAATTCTAGCTATTTAGAAGGGATTAGTTATACATTTAAACACATAATTCAGATTCTAGAAGTCTAATCCCTTTGTGTGCCGCATATAGGCCATTCCTTGGAGGTTTAGGAGTTGTAATCCCTTTTCTACACCTATGTCGTGAGTCTTGTCCATTTAGGTCCTGAAATCTGCCCTAAAACATCCTTTCTAGAAGCCCTATCTTCCTCCTAAAAAGGTGCTGCACCTATCCCTCTAGAAACCCCAAATCCTTGCCGTGTATATCCTATCCCATTCCCCTTTGGTTTCTACCAAACCTTAACCTTTTTCCCTTAGGATTGTGCAATCCTTTTCCTTCAGAAATTGTGCAAAACCTAGCCTATAAATTCAAGCTTATGCCGCACCATTCAAACCATCTATTCACTCATTCATTCATTCATACTTTCAGACATCAAACACCATAAATTCACACCACATCACCCTAGTGCCGCAAGCAAGGAAGGAAGGAGAAGAAGACTTGTGCAATCTGCCATCCAAGGGAGTGCCGTGCATGCCATTAGAGTGTGGAGCATTTCTTGGTTCTTTCTATCCTTAGTTTTAGTTCAATGTTTATGTTAATTTGGTTTTCAATTATGATGAACATGTGGAACTAATTTCTTTTTAGTTAGAGGTGAATTCGAAGCCATGATTATATGTTTTATATGAATTGATTACATCCAGTTATTGTTTCTTAAGCCTTGAATTATCTAAGTTATTAAAACTTGTTTATGTGTGTTGGTTGAGGGTCGACACTTAATTTGCATGCATGAATTTGATGCTTGAGTATAAGGGAGTTTCACATAATAGTTATTCACTTATATTCACAAGTAATGGAGGTTGCTAGTTACAATCGTGTTAAGTAAATCCTTGGTATGAGTTTCATGCATTTCATAGTGATGAATGCCTTGTCAATGCTTATGATTTTCACAAAACTTAATGACTTTTGATATGTATCTTTATTATGCGTTTCATATAAAGAACTTGAGAAAGATAATTTGGTTGTAATGCGTATTCATTCAATTCAATGGAATAAGGGAAATCTGATGGTTAGTTGTGCGATGCAACTAACTTGGGGCATTGTCATTCATAGTCTAAAGGAATAATAACTGGAAATTGGTTTGTATGCATATATCATGTGTGGAGAAGGACCCTCTAACTAGCCTTTCACCCATTTAATTCACCCAAATTCTTTTTACAAAGTGTTTTATACAAAGTTTCTGTTTTAAGTTTTAAATTCATCAAAAACAATCCCCTTTTCATTTAGTCTTGTTATTTGAGTCAAAATCTGTTTTCTTTTAGTCTTTTGAGTCAAGTTAAGTTTTATTTTCGCCAAAATCACTTGTTAGGTCTAGAATTGAGTCTTTTTGAGTGTTTGTTGTTGTTTTAAGTGTTTTAAGTTAGTTTTGAGTCTATAGAGTCTAGTTTAGTGTTTTTGAGT
Source organism: Pyrus communis (assembly GCF_963583255.1). NCBI lineage: Eukaryota > Viridiplantae > Streptophyta > Magnoliopsida > Rosales > Rosaceae > Pyrus > Pyrus communis. The sequence goes on along the minus strand of NC_084810.1, from coordinate 13,928,162 downwards.
CTTAATTGTGTTGATTAGCATCCCTAGTTAATCCCCAGTTTAGAACGATCCCTACTTGCATATATACTACAATTGTCACAAATAGGGTTGAATCAATCCAAAATTCATCCATTTGATCATGTTTTGCTCTAGAAGAAGTCAAAAGTCCTAAATATAAATCAAAGTATCAAAATTCTACCAAAATAATTACCAAAACATACTAAGAATATGGTAAAATATATAATATGAAATTGACTCATCAAATTACATGTAAAAGAAGTTGATATTGTCGAACCGAAAAGGTATGAGGCACAATGAAGGAGTCATTAGGACAAAAAACAAGAAAAGATTAACAAAGTTCCCCCTCCTTTGTGAGTCCTCCCCTCCTCTGTGAGCTCCTCTGATTTTCCTTTTTTCGGTGGCCCATCATCCCTACTCCTTCTCTCCCCCAGCTTTAATTTTCCCGGTAAGCCTTACACATTTTCCTCCTCTACCCAAATTTGACCTTTTCCTGTCTCACCTACTAGCCCTCCCTTCCCCATTTTTCTTTCTTTTTTTCTACTTTCTCCATAGTGCCTTTGTTTCCTCCCTAGATCCCAATCAAATCATCCATCTCTTCCATTTTTTCAAGCACACCATCCTACTAAAATACTTCCTTTGTGGTTGTGGAGATCTGTCTTCGATGCCCAACCCTTTTTCTTTCTCCAATTAACTCCCTACTTACCCATTTCACCTTTCTTTTTTTTTTTTTTTTTTTCTCCCAAGCACCTCAGTCCTCTCCGAAACTTTTTCTTCTCATGATTCTCCGTTGTTAGCCTACACCTTTTTATTAAAATATTTTCCTTTTGCTTGTGGAGATTTTTCTCCTCTCTCCCTTGCATTAAATTCTCTCTCCTCAATAAAAGAAAACTAGCCTTTCTGTTAATCGAAGGAAAATCTTTCTTTAGATCCTTGTTCCTGCTGCCTCAGTTGTTGATGCAGATGGTTGCAGCCTAGTAACTCATTTGAGTTAATTTGGTAGTTCATCCTAAATTTATGTAATTTTCCACAAGTTTGTTAAGATGTACCTACAAATTTCTAGGGTTTTATGTGTTCTTGATCTTTTGGGTATTTTGACCTTTGATTTGCTGGGCGATAATGTCAGATTCTTATATGATGGATATGCATTTTGTAAAGATTTTTAGAGGTGTGGTGTTCGATATTGGATGATGTTGGCTTTTTGCTTTCTTAATCGGTATTAATTTTAAGCATGAATATAGTTGTGTGGAATTCTAGAGGATCTAGCTGTACCAAATTTCAAAATAATATTACTAATTTAGAGCAAAAAGACAAAATGGAGATTCTTGCGATTTGTGAACCTAGAATTAGTGGTACAAGAGCTCTTCCAGGGTCAAATTGCTAAGCGTTCCTTCATTTGCAATAGGGGATGTTAATGGGTTCTCTTGATGGTTGTGGCTTTTTTGGGATAACAACAAGGTTCATATTGATGTCATTGGCACCACTGATCAATCCATCTCGACTTGTGTGAGGGGAGCTGGTTATAATCCTTGGTTGTTTACATTCATTTATGCTAGCCCTTGTATTGTGAAGAGAAGAAAATTGTGGGATTACCTTAACGGTGTAGCTAACTGCCACCAAATGCCATGGATGCTAGCAGGGGATTTTAATGAAATGTTAGAGGTGGGTGATAAACTTGGTGGCGCTTCACTTTGCAAGATCAAGGACTTTAAATCTTGGGTGGATACAAATAGTTTGCTGGACTTGGGATATGTAGGCCCTAAATTCACTTTAACAAGAGGACTCTAGAAAGAATTGATAGAGGCTTATGTAATATGGCTTGGAGAAACTTATTCCCATAAGCATATGTTTTCCACTAACCACGTACTAAATCTGATCACTGTCCTCTCAAAATCAGTCTTCAATCTACTAATTTCCCCAATCCTCTCCAAAGACCTTTTAAATTTGAGGCTATGTGGCTTAGGCATGACGTTTTTGATGAGCTTATTGTAGAAAATTGGGGCAATTCTTATCGTTCTGCCGTGGACAAAACTTATGCTCTAGTTAAACCTCTAAAAAGATGGAATATTCATGTCTTTAGGCACTTAAAGCAGCAGAAGAAGAAGAAGCTCATTGGACGCATTACTGGTATCCAAAAAGCACTGTGTAGAAGCCTAAACAATTTTCCTCTCAACTTAGAACATGAATTAATTTCAGAGTTCAATGGAATTTTAAATTAGGAAGCTGTCTTTTGGCATCAAAAGTCTAGATTGAAATGGTTAGAAGATGGCGATCGTAATACCAAATTTTTCCATCTTACCACGATTGTGAGAAGAAGAAGAAGAAATAGAATTGAGGGACTGAAGAATGACCAAGGTGAATGGATTGTAGACCCTAATGACCTGAAGAATCTTGTGGTGGCATACTTTCAAACACTCTTCTCTCATGGGCAATGGTCCAGACAGGTTACTTCTCTACCTACACTATTTTCTTCTACTCATTTAGATGATATTAGATCACTTAATAAAGAGATTGACCCTGCTGAAGTTAAGGATAGCCTTTTCAGTATTGGAGGTACTAAAGCACCGGGTATGGATGGGTTTCCAGCTTGCTTTTATCAAGCTCAATGGGGCAGATATGCAAGTGACAATGTTGATATGGTTAAAACAGCATTTCAAACTCATAGTTTACCTCATAATTTGAATAAAACGTTAATTGCTCTTGTGCCTAAAATTAAGAACCCTTAAAAGGATGCTGAATTTTAGACCAATCAGTCTATATTGCACTTTATATAAGGTCATAACTAAGATTATTGTAGCTAGGCTTAAGCCTCTTCTTCCTGAATTGATAAACCCAAATCAAGCTAGTTTTGTGCCTGGCAGACGTATAACGGATAATATTCTCATTGCACAAGAGATTCTTTATAAGTTTAGAAGGTCCAAGGGTAAGAAAGGTTTTTTTGGCTTGTAAAATCGATTTGTCCAAGGCTTATGATCGCTTAAATTTGAGTTTTATTAGTGGTGTGTTATATGAGATTGGCTTACCTGAAAGTTTGATTCTTCTTATTATGGACTGCGTATCCTTTGTTAAATACCAAGTCTATCTTAATGGTGAGTTAATTGAGAGCTTCATGCCTAGTGATAGGAGCATATTCATGCGACTTAATTAGCTTGTTCTCGTGCATTTATGTTGTGTTTACTTAGCTATTTTAGTGTTTAAGGCTACTTTTGTGTATTTTCAGATTATAAGGCCAAAGTGTGCAAGAAGATGCAAATTGGAGTCTTTTGGAGCGAAAGAGGAATGAATGAGTTGAAGATTTGAAGAAACGACGAATTCCTACTCCAACGATGAATTCTTACCAAAACGAGGATTCCTACTCAAACAAGGTTTCCTATTTGAAGTAGGAAAGTCAACCCTAGGTTTTCCGTTTTGGTAACCTTTCCTAAACTTAAACGTCCGTATTTTCTAGCCACTTTGAAGGCCTTGTAGGCACTTTAGGACACAAAACCAAGGCCCTAGCCCAATTACACAACCTTGCCGTGCCTTAACCCTAATTCCCTTCCCTTGCCGTGCAAGGGGGGGGCACTTTTGTCCAATGTTGTGCAATTAAACCCTATTTCCCTCTCCTAACCTAACCCTAGCCGCACCCTTTAATTATTCCCTCTTTAATTTCTGATTTAATTCCCTAATTCTAGCAGCCTTTGAATTAACTTTATTTTAATTTTAATAAGCTAGGGTTTATTTTCTAAAACCCTACACATTTTTACAACCTAGCCGCACATTATTCTATATTTTCCCATTCATTCTATTCGGCCTTGACACATTAATCCTAGCAGCCGCAAGAACCTAATCTTTTCACTCTAAGCCGTGCATCCCACCATTCCATTCCAGCTATTCCCAAAAGCCGTGGCCCCCCCCCCCCCATTTATCATAAAAACCATAAAAAAACCAAAGAAAAATCAAGGCCGCAGCCACCAATTATTTTCTCCCATCAGCCGTGCCTCCAATCCTCAATTCCAGCCTTCCCCCATCTTCACGCAGCCACCATTCACCCTAATATTCTATTCCATGTTTCCTCCCTAAACCGCAAGCCTTCACACACAAAAAAAACAAAAAACATCACAGCCGCAGCCACCCTTCCATTCCAGCAGCCTCCCATTATTGCCGTGCCTTCCTCCACCTTCCCAGCCACCTTCCATTCCTTCCTACACCACCCCATAGCCTTGCCGAACCCCCAAACCATCCTAAACCCATCTATAAACCAGCAACTCACCCCAAACCATCCAGAAATTCCCTAAACACTCTCTGCCGCAGCAAGGAGAAGAGGAAAGAGGAGCTTTGACGCACAGAAATTCAAGTGGATTCGTTGTGCGTTCTAGGTGTAATCAATCCTTTGTGCTTTATGTTTAAATTCAATTGTATTTCTCTTTCTGTGAACATGAGAGGCTAAACCCCCTAGTTAGCTAGGGGGTGATTCGAAACCATGATTATATATGTGAAATAAGTTGATTACTTCCAATTATCGTTGCATAAGTTTTGAATACAATTTGCTTAACCGTTTGATTTAGAACTTATTCTTGTATGTTGATTGAGAGTGCACGCTTAATTTGCATGCTTGAATTTGATGCTAGGATATAAGTTTGTTTCACCTAATCGTTATGAATTTATATTCACAAGTAGTGAAGGTTGCTAGTCACGATCATGTTAAGTAGATTCCTGGCAAGCGTATCATGCTTTCCATAGTTACAAATGCCTTGTCGATGCTTATGATTTCCAAAGAACGTAATGATTCTAACTTATATCTTTATCATGCTGTTCATATAGAGAATTTGTTAGGAATAATTTGTTTGCGATGCATATTCATCCAATTCAATGATTCTAGGGAAATCTGAAGGTTAATTTAAGCTGACCTAATTAACTTGGAGTATCGAGGTTCATAACTTATTGGATTGATAATTGGAAATTGATTTACGTTGCATATATTTCATGTGTGGAGAAGAACCCCTTAGCTATCCCATCATCCATTGATTCATCACAATTTTGTCTTAAAATCTGTTTTCTTTACAATCTGCCCATTTAGTTTAAATTCGTCCAACCACAATTCCCCCATATTTTGTTGAGTCGTAGTCATTCGTATTTGTTTTATTTTGTGTTTTTAAGCAATTGGAGTCATAACACTTTCAAATTCGTCCTAATTAAGTTCTAGTTTCTGTTTGAGTCAATTCAAATTAGATTAGCACCCCTAGTTAATCCCCGGTTAGAACGATCCCTACTTACTTCATTACTACAATTGTCACAAATAGGGTTTAATTTGTGTGTCAACATAATTTTCACATCAAATTTTGGCGCCGTTGCCGGGGATTAGCAAAGTTGCTAATCCCTTGTCTTGAGTCTTGTTTAAATTGTTTAGTTTCTGTTTTGTTTTAATTTTTGTACCGTGTGTGTGTGTTTTGTTTTTTTTTTTTGCCGTGTGTGGCACCTTATTTCCTTACTTGTGCCGAGTCTATTAAATTGATTGCTAACCTTGTTTGCTCTTGTGTGCAGGTACTAGTTTATGACCCGTGGCTCACAACCTGTTCGTGAGCATATCTCCGACTTTGACGGTGATTTCGAGAGGACTTTGAGAAGGAAAAAGAAATCGCAAGCGTCTAATCCTCCTAGTCCCGAACCTGAATTAGAAGAGCAAGAAGTTGAAGTTGAGGTTGAAGAGGAGGCCACGGCAAGGGTTGAAAAGGAAGTACCAACCATGGCAGTGGACAATCGAACCATCAAGGAGCTTTCTACCTCGGGTTTGGCCAATGCAGCACCTCTTTGCATCCAATACCCTAGGGCAGCCCCTGAGAAGACCGATGAATTTGAGTTGAAGTCCAGCTTGCTCCACCATATTCCGAAATACCATGGGTTGGCCATGGAGGATCCGAACAAGCATCTAAAGGAATTCGAGGTGGTGTGCTCAAGTATGACACCGGTGAACGTGGACAGCAACATATTGAAGATGAAGGCTTTTCCTTTTTCTTTGGTGGAGAAGGCCAAGGATTGGTTGTATGAGTTGGCTCCTGGAACTGTCACATCATGGGAGAGTATGAAGCGAGCCTTCTTAGAGAAGTTCTTTCCGACATCACGAGTCATTCTTCTTCGTAAGAAGATTAGTGGAATTCAGCAAAGCCAAGGTGAATCTTTTCCTACGTATTACGAACGTTTTAAATCTCTTGTTGCTTCATGTCCACAGCACCAGATGAAGGAGGAGCTACTTCTTCAATATTTTTACGAAGGCCTTTTACCACTTGAACGACAAATGTTGGATGCATCCGCGGGAGGGGCTCTAATGGACAAGACACCTAGGGATGCCAAAACTCTCATTGCCAATCGAGCACTCAATGCACAACAATATGAAGGTGTTGGGCAGAGAGACACCCCACGGCCACAGCATGTAAATGAGGTAAGTTTTATTTCTGAGTTACAATCCCAAATGGCTAACCTTACGTCTATGTTATCGCAGTTTGTTGAAGGCCCTAAAACGCAAGGAAGTACAATCTGTGGTGTATGCTCCATTCAAGGACACCAATCTGATCAATGCCCTTAATTAATTGAGAACGGAGGGTGGGAATCTACCAATGCCGTGGGCTATGGGAATCAGAACTAACCAAGGGGTGATCCTTTCTCCAACATGATGCGAGATTTATACGCACACAAATTAAACCCTCTTTTTGTCAATTGTAGTATGTATGTAAGTAGGGATCGTTCTGGACCGGGGATTAGGAGGGATTGTTAATCACTTGGATTTGACTCAAAAACGTAAAAACACAATATAAAACACTATACTAGACTCAAAGAATGCAAAACTAAACTTTAAAACACTCAAACAAACTAAAAGACTCAAAACAGCACCAAAACACTCAAAACTGCCTTAAAAACACAATCTGGGCAGTTTTGAGCACTTTGACTACTTTGGACGAAATTGGTTAATAAATTGATTCAAAACACTTAGAAACACAAACTAAGACACTTTCTAACTAAATTGGACACTAAAATAAAGGGGGATTGAGGTTTATACGAAATTAAATTAAATGAACAAATTGCAATTAAAACAGAATGTAACTATGAATATGATGAAATGGAATGAATGGATGATAGAATAGCTAAGGGGTTCATCTCCATACATGTTACACTTGCGTAATAAAACGATTTCCAATTGCATTTCAATAAACCATGAATTCTCAACGCTCCAAGTTAATTAGGTCCGCTTAAATTAACTTTCAAATCTTCCTAACGTTATTGGATTGGATGATTGCATACGACAACCCAAAACATTCCCCACAAGTCCTCTACATGATTGCATAATAGAGATACAAGCAAGAATCATTACGCTCTATGAAAATTATAAGTGTTGACGAGGCATTCGTTACTATGGAATACGCATGAAACTTATGCCAAGAATTCGTTTAACGCGATTGTTTATAAGCAACCTCCACTACTTGCGAATATAAGTTCGTAACTATTAGGTGAAACTCACTTATATTCTAGCGTCATATTCATGCATGAAAATTAAGCGCGCATTCTCAATAAACATACATAAATAAGTTATCAATCAAACGGTTAAACAAATTGAATCCACAACTTATGAAACGCAATTAGAAGTAATCAAATCAAAATGCAAGCATAAACATATATTTCGAATCCCCCCTAGCCAAGGGGGGGTTTAGTTCCTCATAACTTTGAAATCAAAGAAACACCTAAACATTCCAACAACTCAAACTTGAATTGTATGAACGTTTAGGCACTCTTCTCTTCCATTCCTCATACGTACAAAACAAAGAGAATTGAATTTAAACATTGAGATCAAAGAAACACCTAAACATTCCAACAACTCAAACTTGAATTGTATGAACGTTTAGGCACTCTTCTCTTCCTCGTTGTTGTATCACAAGGTCTAAGGTGAGTTTTGGGATAGTGTGAAGTGTTTTGGAGGGATGGGGAGTGGTTGGAGTGGTGTTTTGGATGATTTTCTGAATATGGACGAATTGTGAATGAGAATGAATGCAATGGATGCTTATTTATAGGTGAAATGGGGGGAACATGACAGCTAGGAGGGAATGTGGTTGCATGTTTGAATGATTAAAGGATGCATGTGGGTTGGAATTGCATGTGCAATGAATATGTGGCTGCATGTGCAAGGGGACAATCTGAAAATGCATGTGAAAGCATGTGTTGGCTGCAATGATGAAATGGATGGGAGTGCATGTGGCTTAATTAATTAAAGGGAGTGCATGTGCAATGTTTTAAAGGATGGAATGCATGTGAATATGATGGAAATCTGATATGGTGATGGGAGATGCATGTGGCTGATTTATGCATGTGAATGCATGTGGCTGCAAGGTGTGAATGATTATGGGTGCATGTGGCTGCAATGGATTAGGAATCCTTCAATTTCGTCCATTCCAAGTCCAATTTTGCTCCAAAATGCTCCAAAATGCATCTTTTTGCTTCCTTAGCCATATGAACCTAAAAACACACGAAAATGGCTTAAACGACTAAAACAACTATGAATTAACAATATAAATGCACGAAAACAAGCTAAGTAAGTCGCCTAAATATGCTTTTATCACAACACATACAATCAGGGATGGCGTGACCACCCCAATTTCAGATGGAGAGATGCACCACAATATGCCCAACAAAGTGGATTCCGACAACCCCCGGGTTTCTTTCCAAGACCAATGGCACCACAACCACCTCCTTAAGCACAATCATCCCAAACCAACTCAGGTACGTCTATGAATGACGATAAAATATATCAGTTACTAACCACAATGGCGCAGGGAATGCAGAACCAAGCAAAGGAGGTTAATGAGCTGAAGAAGCAAATGGGCCAAATGGCCGAATTTTTGGGACAAATTCATGAAAATGGTAAGTTACCAAGCACTACGGTAGTCAATCCCAAGGGAGGGTTCGAAACGGCCAATGCAATCACCTTGAGAAGTGGAAAAGAAGTTGGCATTCCATCCAAACCATCACCATCAAGCCCCGAAGAGGATGAAAAACGGAGAATTGAAGAGGAAGAAGCAAGCCAACCCACAGCAAAGGTGGAAACACCTTTGCCGCAAGCTTCAAATGACTCAAAATTGTCTAATTCGGCCAAAAAGGGTAAGAATGGGTCAAATTCGGTTCCTACTAATGTTTTTCCTTTCAATGTGCCTTTTCCTAGTAGGTTCATGCAAACAAAGAAGGAGGAGCAGGAGAAGGACATTCTGGAGACGTTTAGGAAGGTCCAAGTAAACATTCCTTTACTTGATGCGATAAAGCAAGTCCCAAGGTATGCAAAGTTTTTAAAAGAGTTATGCACAACTAGGAAAAGAATTCCAAACAAAGAAGTTGTGAAAGTGAGTGAAAATGTATCGGCGGTTTTGCAATGAAAGTTGCCTCCAAAATGTAAGGATCCAGGGAGCTTTACCATCCCATGCACAATTGGAAACACTAGATTTAAACAATGCATGTTAGATTTAGGTGCTTCTATTAATGTCATGCCATATTCCATTTATGCATCTATGAACCTGGGTGAGTTAAAACAAGATGGCGTTATAATTCAATTGGTCGATCGTTCTAATGTTTATCCCAAGGGAGTCCTTGAGGATGTTTTAGTGCAGGTCAATCATCTCATCTTTCCTGCAGATTTTTATGTCCTAGAAATGGAGGATTCGAGCGATGCTCCATCATTGCCACTCTTGCTAGGCCGTCCGTTCATGAAAACGGCCCAAACCAAGATTGATGTGGCCAAAGGAGCATTAACAATGGAGTTTGGTGGTGACGTAATTAAATTCAATGTTTATGACTCTGTTAAGAATCCTAACGATAGTCATTCTTGTTTTGTCGTAGATGTGCATAAGGATAAAGGACCGAAAGGATCCACACTTACCACGAAGGATGTGTTAAGCACCACCATGGGAAAAGAACTTGGAGTGATTGCCCTACAACCACCCAATATGGCCGAAACTTCAAATGGGGACATTGTTGATAGGGCTGCCGATTTTGAGCCTTCAATACAATATGTTTGTAAGTCACCAAGCCCAATTCCAATTCCCATTTCAACTAATAGGTTGTTACCTTCTTTGGTGCAGGTACCCAATCAATTTCAAGGCGGTGGGAGCATTTATATGGATTTTAGGAACCCAACCACCAAAATCAGGGAGGATCACTATCCCCTCCCATTCATCGAGCCATACTACGAGAAATTCATGGAGCATGTTGTGGAGGAGATCCCATGGCATGCCGTGGGTCCTAAGTGAGAAAAGAAGGACTCGTCCGGCTGGAAGACGTTAAAGCAAGCGCTACTTGGGAGGCAACCCATGTAATCAACAAAGGAAGAACTTGGGAATCGCTCCACACTCAGATTTGCGTCCCTAAACCCTTTCCTTTGTTGCTTACTTTATGTTATGTGTAATGTGTTCAATTGTGTCTAAAACATTGAGGACAATGTTTAGTTTAAGTGTGGGGGGGGGGGGGGTAACATTCTGTTCTAAGATATTTTTGCATGAAATTCGTAGGGTTTTACCACCTAACATGTCTAAACTTGTTTCCCACTGTTTTTAAGTGTTTTTAAGCTATTTTAGAGTGTTTTAGAGTATGTTGACTTAAAAATCCGAAATCCCATAAAAATTTGAAAAATTGCTTTGAAAAACCCAAAAAGAGTTGTTTTTGTGTGTTTGGTTGTGTCGTAGGTCACCTTCCAATACAATGATGAGGATTTGGTTTTTAATTGCATGATGGTTAAAGAAAGTTACAAACATGGATGGACGTTTGATATACTCTTTGGTTTATGCTTGTTTGTAGTTATAGTTTACGAATTCACATGTAATCACAAATGATAAAAATCAGTTTTTGTAACATGCTTGAAGGAATGAACTCAAACTAACGCTACATCCCTGTGAGACTTGAGCCTAAACGTTATTTGGAGAGTTAAAATCTGTGCATTATTGTTTTCTAAAGTCGTTGCATGATCTCATTATTCATTGCTTGGTTACTACTTAGAAGGCGTTTCATCACTTAGTTCCAAATGCTAGAACTCATGCCCATTTCATTCAAAGCATGTTATTGATTTGCATAACACATATTCAAGATGAAGTTGTGTAGTGACCACCATCAAAGCCAAATAGCCATGTGTCCTTAACTCATTTTGTGTTTAAGTTTAACCCCCTTTGAGCCGTGTTAGCCATGTTCTTTGTTAACCCATATCATCCTCACCTAGCCTAGATTAGGACCATCCGTACCCTTGTTCTTGAAGCATAGTAAGCATGAATGAATTCCTTTTGATTACTGTGTTGCAGAAAATAAGTGTGGGGGAAGGATTATTGATGTGAGTTATGTGCCATAGGCACGGCTAGTGGAAAAGAAAAAAAAAAAAAAAAGAAAGAAAAAAAAAAAAAAAAAGAAGTGAAAAAGAGTTGAAAAGTATTGGTTGTTGAAGTAAGGGCCCAAAACAATGAATTAGGCCTTAAGAGTTGTTTGAATCTCCCCTATTTGTCTAAAAGTTGATTTCTGCATTCTAAGGGAATTCTAGGTCTTAATTTCGTTACTTTGCTTGCTATTGCTTAAAGAACTTTTGTTTATCCCTACCTTTCCTTGTGAGCCAATACCCCAAGCCCCGTTACAACCCTTGACTTCTATCTTGAGTGTTGTGCATTTCAATTGTGGAGTTTGAATTTGGTATGAGCATATGGTGTCACTGGTTCTCGCATCTAAGTAGTAGCATTCCATTCATGAGATCATATCTAAACACGTTTAATTACTCCAGAAATTGCTTCCTTTGTTATAATGTATGTGAGTACTAGTCTTTCATGTTTACATCAATCTTCTCACATATAACTAGTGTAGGGTGTGTAGTCAGAAAATCTGAGTGAGAATTGAGTGCATAACTAGTGAGGAATTGAGGGAATTCTCTAAGGCATGTTACTACATTTAAAATGTGTTTTAATTGATTAAATGCGAACTAGTGAATGGTGACTATGATTAAGTATGTGCTTGAGGGGAAGGAAGACTAAAAGCTATGTGAGTAATGATCGTTGACATGTCATGTTTCATTGGAAATCCCTGAGGCAAATGTTGGAAGGTTTAGGTTATGTTTTGTTTGTTTTGTTTCGTCTTATTTTCTTTAGTTGTTTTGTTTTGCTCGAGGACTAGCAAAAGTTAAGTGTGGGGGAATTTGATAGGAGCATATTCATGCGACTTAATTAGCTTGTTCTCGTGCATTTATGTTGTGTTTACTTAGCTATTTTAGTGTTTAAGGCTACTTTTGTGTATTTTCAGATTATAAGGCCAAAGTGTGCAAGAAGATGCAAATTGGAGTCTTTTGGAGCGAAAGAGGAATGAATGAGTTGAAGATTTGAAGAAACGACGAATTCCGACTCCAACGATGAATTCTTACCAAAACGAGGATTCCTACTCAAACAAGGTTTCCTATTTGAAGTAGGAAAGTCAACCCTAGGTTTTCCGTTTTGGTAACCTTTCCTAAACTTAAACGTCCGTATTTTCTAGCCACTTTGAAGGCCTTGTAGGCACTTTAGGACACAAAACCAAGGCCCTAGCCCAATTACACAACCTTGCCGTGCCTTAACCTTAATTCCCTTCCCTTGCCGTGCAAGGGGGGGGCACTTTTGTCCAATGTTGTGCAATTAAACCCTATTTCCCTCTCCTAACCTAACCCTAGCCGCACCCTTTAATTATTCCCTCTTTAATTTCTGATTTAATTCCCTAATTCTAGCAGCCTTTGAATTAACTTTATTTTAATTTTAATAAGCTAGGGTTTATTTTCTAAAACCCTACACATTTTTACAACCTAGCCGCACATTATTCTATATTTTCCCATTCATTCTATTCGGCCTTGACACATTAATCCTAGCAGCCGCAAGAACCTAATCTTTTCACTCTAAGTCGTGCATCCCACCATTCTATTCCAGCTATTCCCAAAAGCTGTGCCCCCCCCCCCCCATTTATCATAAAAACCATAAAAAAACCAAAGAAAAATCAAGGCTGCAGCCACCAATTATTTTCTCCCATCAGCCGTGCCTCCAATCCTCAATTCCAGCCTTCCCCCATCTTCACGCAGCCACCATTCACCCTAATATTCTATTCCATGTTTCCTCCCTAAACCGCAAGCCTTCACACACAAAAAAAAAAAAAACATCACAGCCGCAACCACCCTTCCATTCCAGCAGCCTCCCATTATTGCCGTGCCTTCCTCCACCTTCCCAGCCACCTTCCATTCCTTCCTACACCACCCCATAGCCTTGCCGAACCCCCAAACCATCCTAAACCCATCTATAAACCAGCAACTCACCCCAAACCATACAACCAACCACAGTCGAAGCATTCCCTTGAAGAATCAACAAGCACTTATGCTGATTCTTTCAAGACTTTGTTGCAAGCTTAAAACTTGTAACGATGTTCAATTCAATATCAAGTCGCCAAGACCCTTGAATCAACAAAATCCCACATCAACATCACCTTTGCCGCATGTCATACATAAACCTAGAGGTGAAGACTATCCATGCATTGTTTCAATCTCAAAACTTGAAGCAATCATTCAATTGTTTGTTCGAGATCACATCATCGCAACCCTTGGATCAATAACCCATGCATCTACATCAAATTTAAAGACTGAATCAGAGGAAAATTGAAAATAGAGATTGTAACCCTACAAATTCATCAATGGAAATCTACTACTTGTATACGTGTTCTCGTTTCATTTGTTATAGAATTTTCATGTTTACAAAGTTGTCTCACATTATTACTAATGAAGTCAATTCTGGTAAGTGGAAACCTGATAAAGCTTCTAAACTTGGTCCTAGCGTCTCTCACCTTTTTTTTTTTTTTTGCAAATGATCTTATGCTCTTTGCAAATGCAACACCAAAACAAGTTAGGGTGATGAAGAAATGTATTGACAAATTCTGCTTAGCATCTAGCCATGCAATCAACTTTGAGAAATCTATGGTGTATTGTTCTCCTAATACTTGTGCAAATGGGGCTAGAGAAATCAATGCAATTTATGGTTCTCCTTTGTTTGATAATCTTGGAAATTATTTGAGGATGCCATTGATCCAATGTAGAGTCTCTAAGTTAACTTACAAGGGTGTGATTGATAAAGTTCAGAGTAGACTTTCTTCCTGGAAGAGTAATGTCCTTTCAATGGCTAGAAAAGCCACCTTGATCTAAACAGTCGCCTCTGCAATACCGGTGTATGCTATGCAAACCACTAAGCTCTCGGTTAGTGTATGCGAGCATTTGGATAAGTGGAACAAAAACTTCTTTTAGGGGGACTCTCAGCAGAAAAAGAAAATTTATTTCTGTCAATGGAACCTTGTTTGCAGGCCCAAGTGCATTGGAGGTGTGGGATTAAAGAAAACAGTAGAGATGAATCAAGCTTTGTTGGCTAAAATTGGATGGAGAATTCATGCTAAGGATACAAGTTTTTTGGCAAAAATCTATGAAGCAAAATACTTGCAAGGAAGCTCTATTTTGGATACAAAATTACATGAGAAGTCTGACTGCTCCCACACTTGGTAAGGAATTCTTTATGGAACTGAATTGTTGCGCAAAGGAATGAAATGGAGAATTGGGAAAGGTGATGGTGTCAAGTTTTGGAAAGACCATTGGGTGTTGAATGATCCTTTAATTAATTATATTGATGCTAATAATTTCCTCAAGGAGGACTTTCCAATCTCTTATTTCCTTAGGGATGGTTGGTGGGACGTTAGTAAGCTAAGATCTGCTCTTCCAGAATACTTGGTCTAAAAGATAATCAGTTGGCCTGTTGGGACTATTAGTGCTAGAGAGGACAAACTTATTTGGGGATGCACTTCAAATGGAACTTTCACTGTAAAAACGGCTTATAATATGTTATATGATTGTGAAAAAAGGCTTGTGTTTGATTGGCTAGGGATTTGGAATCTTAAAATCCTTCCCAAACTGAAATTCTTCCTCTGGTTCATTGGTCAAGGTAAATTACTTACTAATGAGCAATGAACCAAAAGAAACTTAACTGTGGATTCCTCTTGCAACCTTTGTTCTTGGCCTTTGGAGACCATCATGCATATTCTGAGAGAATGTAGCAGAGCTAAATGCATTTGGGATATTCTTCGGATTCCTTTTCACTTGTGCAATACTTTTAATTTGGACTTGAAAGCTTGGTTGAAGGCTAATGTGATGTCCAAGGTAATGTGGTCTGACAAGAAAGCATGGAATTGTTTGTTTGTCTTTGCTTGTTGGTATATTTGGAAATAGAGGAACCGCCAGATTTTTCCTCCCTAGTGATCCTAAAAATGTTATTGTTGGCGTTGCTTCTGAATTGATGGATTCCCTTCTAAAAATTGATAAACCACCTTTTCGGATGCATGTTATGTTGAAGTGGGAGCCTCTTGTTTTTGGTTGGCACAAGTTAAATGTGGATGGATCTAAGTAAATGGTTTCGAGTAGCATTGATGCTGGAGGAATTCTCCGTGACCACAATGGTTATTGCTTAGGAGGCGTCTCTGTGACATCCCACATTGCCCAGGGGAGTGATCCTTATATGTATATTCCCATCCCTACCTAGCACGAGGCCTTTTGAGAGCTCACTGGCTTCGGGTTCCGTAGGAACTCCGAAGTTAAGCGAGAGGGGGGCTAGAGCAATCCCATGATGGGTGACCCACTGGGAAGTTGCTCGTGAGTTCCCAAAAATAAAACCGTGAGGGAATGGTAAGCCCAAAGCGGACAATATCGTGCTACGGTGGTGGAGCGGGCCCGTGAAGTGATCCGCCCCGGGCCGGGATGTGACATTCTCTATTAATCTAAGGCAAGGGCAGATTATAGAAGCTAAAGTTTGGGGATTGTATTTCGGACTTCAGCTTGCTATTGAAAAAGGCAGATCTAAGTTAATCATCATGATGGACTCTTCCTCTGCTGTATTATTGTTGAACCAGTCTGTGCAAGATACTTTTCACCCCCTTGGTACCCTTTTGAAGAGTTGCGGGGACTTGATGAGACAAATTGAGTATTGTGAGCTAAAGCATATTTTTAGGAAAGTGAACAATGTTGCAAATCAACAAGCCAAATGGAGCTACAATATGGACCTTGGATTGTGTTCTTTTCAATTTCCTCCCTAATGGCTTATGCAACATCTAACAGATGATATTGTAGGTGCCCCTATAGGCTACTCTCTTGTTATTAATGATATGTATTAGTTCGTCTAGGGTATCTTCACCTCTATATTCACCAAAAAAAAAAAAAAAGAAGTCATCTGGACAAGTTTTGGAGCCATCTACATAACACATCAAATCATACCTAAGAATGAGGGCATTAAATTGAGCCTGCCAGAAGGAAAAATGAATGGGCCGAGTTTAAGCTGTAACTAAATAACGACAACTGGGCAGCGACATTAATAGTGACTAGGGTTGGGTTGTTAGTGGTATCAAGAGGAAGACCTGTGGTAGGTGAAGAGGAAGACCTGTGGCAGGTGAAGAGGAATAGAGGTACCGTTTGGTATGTGGGACGGGACGGAACAGAGTGGGATAAGATGTTTCGTCCCACGTTTGGTGCGTCTAAAACGGGTGGAACGAGCTGTTCCACGGGACGAGTTTTGGGTGAATTTTCGTTCCACCTCACCCCCCTGGAACGACTTGTTCCACATCCGTGGAACACGAAATTATAACCTCTCCGCCTCCTTCTTCTTCCTCCTTGTTTCCATCCGAGGGCATTTTTGCTCCCGCTCCGTTCCGTTCCGTCCTGTCCCGTCTCGTCCCATTCCGTTCCGTCTCGTCCTGTCTGCATACCAAACGATACCAGATAGGGAACTGGAGTCGTCACCCATGAGGGAAGAGACGGGGATCGAAAAAAAATGCTTGGTGGAGCTTTTATTGCTCTAATACCAGATTAAATTTGATATGACGGATTTCATATTTCATTCATTCCCAATGTACAGTATATAGACAAATACATAGACTAACTACAAATACACACCAATATTTATTCATACAATGACCCTAATGTAGAAAATTTAATGAATAATGAACCTAATATAGAAGATTCAAATACACGCCAATATATATATATATATATATATATATATATAGTTTTTTTTTTTTTGAATAAACGATATTATCTACACTAAGAGGAGGGGGTGGGTCTAACCTTACAATAGGCTAACAATAATGTGATTCAAATTCGCTTTTGGTGAAAATCGAACCTAAGATTTCTCATTTACAACTGAAGAGGAATACCACTGGAAATTTGAAAAAATAACAAAAATTTGCACCTCATATAGAATTAAAATCACCTTTTTAATTTTATGATAATTATAACCAAAAATTGATATTAAAGTACTAATATACCCAAACAGTTCTCCAATCAACTCCACTTCTTTCTCCTCCATAGTAAACCATAGATCTCTTCGACTCTTCCTTCTCTAATTTGGTACTTCTGTTCTGCTTATACAATGAGACCCAAAGAAATTGACATTTTTGTTGTTTGCTTTTGGAGTCACAAGTCTGGATCATACACGTGGAAGGGAATGTAGCAACATAAATTGATTTGGGGATGAGTTTTCTTTGCGTATGGTTCCGTTTTCTTTCTAGGTTTTCTCTACACCCCGTAAATATCCAAACTTCATCCGCCTTCTGATTATCCCTTACCAAGTAAACATGCCCTGAGCAAAGCTACATTTGGGACAGGATTGTAAACTTGGCTTTTGGGTTTTCATTTGAATTCCTAGAGATTGCCAGCAAATTTATGCTAATGAGGTAATTTTCTCTCAGTTAACAAGATATGAAGAAACAACGTTTTACTTTTCGGCAGAAACGAAGCTTTCGAGGATGCCACTTTGAGAAAAGCTATATTTTGGTTATTTTTTTCAAATTTCCTAATATTATTAAACTATAATACTAAGTGGCTTACCGATATTTATTTTAAAAAGTCACTTAGTACTACTAGATTATTACTTACCCATTGTGAGGTTAAGTTTGTAAGTGAGAGGTCTTATGTTTGATTTTTGCCAAATACGAATTTGAACTATATTATTACTTACCCATTGTGAGGTTAAGTTTGTCCCTTTCTATTAGTGTAATTAATAATATTGATTTTATTTTAAAAAAAAAAAGAAGAAAAATCTAGAGAGTTGCGAAAAGATGTTGGGGAGTCCCTATTGTGTCCTACGTCTATAATTTTGGCATCTTTACCAAAAGCAAAAGAATTGTGTTGGCAAACTTTCACATTATTAACGTGTATAACGTTTCAATAAAAAAACAAAAGAATTGTGTTGGCAAACTTTCACATTATTAACGTGTATAACGTTTCAATAAAAAAACAAAAGAATTGTGTTGGCAAACTTTCACATTTTTAACGTGTATAACGTTTCAACAAAAAACAAAGAATTGTGTTGGGGAGTCCCTTTTATATACAATTATACTTGTTGATAGCAAACTTAAAATTTTTTACTTATAAATGTTGAGAATGAATTTTATATTAATGTGAGAAGATACTTTGCATGTATTTATAAGTAATTGAGCTACTCTCCATATTGATATTGTAAATTGGTTTAATGTAGGCCTGGCAAATAGGTCATGTCTATCGTGTTCGTGTAACATCTATTAACTTAACGGATCATGTCATGTCGTGTCACACCTATTATCTTAACGGGTCCTTAACAGGTCGGGTCACTTTACCCAACAGGTAAAATGACCCGACCCGTTATGATCCGTTATGACCCATTAAGAAAAATATATATTTTTTCTTAAATTTGCACATACCACACATTGCCACATAAATATTACTTCAAAACATTAAAACACATTTGTTGTTTAAGTACTACATCTACACTAGAAAATAAGAGCCTAATAAAAAAACATCCATACACTACTAGTCTATTACAAAATATTAAATGTGCAAGGATATGCAAAATGAAAGAGTTTTTTTTTTCAAGGTTGTGAAGCCTTTCTCAAAAGTTTAAATCTTGCCAATGGAACTCAAAGCTTGCATGTTATTCCTTTTACAAAATCCTCAATTTTCATCGATCATCATGAGAAAATTGTATTGGAACTTTAGCTTGATCTATTGCCTTTAAGAGTTATGTTGATGATGTTTTCAGTAAGGTTTTCCACGTTAGAACTCTCTTCTGCCTAAACTAAGTATAGAAAAACCAAACATTAAAAACCATTCGAATTATGAGAAGTGAATGGAGAAGGATGTAAGAGAGATGCGGATTAAGGAGACGGCACGGGAGTAAGTCTGGACTGGAGAGATCAGAGTGAATGAGAGAGAAGAAAAGGATAACCTCCAACCTAATGCACAATGGACGGTTGAGATTAAATCTCAGTTGATCCAATGGTCACCAATTTTTTAAATTTAATATATATATATATATATAATTATTATAGTTTTTAGGGGTATAAAATTGTTAAATTAAAATATATAATTTTATAGTATTTTTTTAGGGTTATAAAATTATAAAATTATAAAATTAATATTTTGCTTATCTTGTATCGTGTTACCCACGTGTATACACGAACCAACCCGTTATCTTAACATGTGCTTATCAGGTTACCCGATAACAACCTGATTCGTTATCGTGTCGATCCGAACACCTGTTAATTTCGTGTTGTGTCGGGTTATCGGGTCAGGAATTGCCAAGCCTAGTTTTATGGTAGAATTTTAACTTTATATATGATATCAAAACAAGTTGTTTGACGAGTGAAGCTCAGCTGCACTTACTCCAAGTCACCTGATTTGTGTGGAGAATGAATCTCATATTCATGAGAGAATGGACTTTACATGTGTAGATTCAATTCTTATCAATAGCGAGTTCAAAATAAATTGTTGTTACGTGATTTTAGACTGATTCCTATATCCGAAGCGTAACCATTTCGTTGTTGTCCTCAGAAACGAAAAAAATAAGATGGTTACATACCATACATGTGATAAAAAAAAAACAAAAGGTACGACAGATAAGCATGGCCCGCAATTCACATGGGCTGCTACAAAGGTACGATGCAACTAAATTATTGAGCATAAGATAGAACGAAGGTCTCCACCTCCAGGAAGTGATTCACTTGTTCCAGAAGAGGAGGAGGTTAAATCTTTTTCGAAGAATATGGGAACCTTCTCATTAGTCACAGCAGCTGCTGCTGCTGCTGCAAGAAGGTATTGTGCATGTTTTCTTCTATGTACTCCTTTAACCCATCAAACCAGTGAACTTGCGAGATTTGATCTTACCATATAAGTTGTCTAGTGAAGGAAATAAAGTAAAATGGTATTGTGTATGTTAATTTATACTGTTTTACTAATGTATCTAATCATAAAAATTTATAATTATGTGGTGGGTTTTTACTGCAGTGGCATAAAGTAATAATGTTTATACATTTTAATGCAGATTCAATCCCCATCGATTCCCTTAACTCATTCCTAACATTTAACAATCATTTGTCCAAGATAAAATTGTAATTATGCTTTAAGGTTTTAGTGGCTGTTATTTTTTTTATACAACAATATATTTAGACTATGAATTGGGGGAATAAATTGCTTTCGAACTCGACAATATTCGAATTTGAAATCTCTCACAAATAAATAGAAATATCACTAGATTATAGCACGAAGATGATAAAATTATCTAATTTAAAAAATGACAAATTATATAGTGATAATTATTTAAAGACGACAAATCATATCAGTTCGTTAGAGCAATATGTTCTTTCATCTAAGTTTGAATTCCTCCCCTTGAAGATTTGTCCTAGTTAGTTGATCAAATTCCTCTATATACGAGTAATTTAGAACATTTCATTTACCAAATTCCATTTTTCTTTATTTAATATTCGATTTTCTATGATGGTCTTGTGTCATGAGCATGGCATATCGCATCTAGTTCTAAAGAAGATGTTGCTTTTTCTTTTTTCTTTTTTCTCCTTTATGTATTGGAATTAATAGTTGCAAATTTGCACATTACATTATTTCTTCTTTTGTATTTTTTTTTTCTTGTATTTATTTGCGTTTCAACAAGAGAAATAAAATTGGAATATGAATACAAGTTGGAATTTCTGAATCGAGATGTATTAATTCGGTTTTACAGATTCATGAACAATTTTTTTTTTTATTTCATTTATAACAAAATTTGGAATTTAGATGCCAAAATTCCATTAAACTTCATCCTAATAGTTGTTATAGGTCATTCATTTGTTTTTTTTTTTTTCCTTTAAAGAACTCATTCATTATCTTAGGGTGTTGTTAAAGCCACTACAAAAACGTTATTTTACGTTCTCCCAACTGTGATTTTTCTCTTATATTTCTAAATGCTTGGAGGGCAAATGACTTTTTAATTAGAGTGCCTTAACAGCTCCTTTATATTGTTAGCAAAAATTGATCACCAATTTTTGTTGGACAATTAGGTCCCTAAGCTATCTGGTTACTAATAACAACTAAATTTCCGTTAATTAAATGTTTTGTTGAAACTAGACTAATATGAAAGTAAAATTATTCCTCAATGTTGAAGGCTTGAAGGCAAAGTGGCACTGATCACTGGTGGAGCCAGCGGCATAGGGGAGTCCACAGCAAGAGTCTTCTCAAAACATGGAGCTAAAGTTGTGATTGCGGATGTGCAAGACGACTTGGGTGAATCTGTTTGCAGAGATCTAAATTCTTCATCCGCTTCCTTCGTCCATTGCGATGTAACAGAAGAAGAAGACATCGAACATGCAGTTAAAACAGCCACAAGCAAGTATGGAAAGCTAGACATCATGTTCAACAATGCAGGCATAATTGGCACACCCAAACCCAATATCCTCGACAATGGCAAGGCTGAATTTGAGCAAGTGATTAGGGTAAATCTAGTCGGAGCATTTTTGGGGATTAAACATGCAGCTCGTGTGATGATCCCGGCAGGACAAGGCAGCATAATCAACACTGCTAGTGTTTGTTCTACCATGGGCGGAAGTGCTTCACATGCCTACACAAGTTCGAAGCACGGTGTAGTGGGGCTAATGAAAAATGCGGCCGTTGAGCTTGGACAATACGGTATTCGTGTAAATTGCGTGTCACCATACCTAGTTGCAACGCCGTTGGCGAAGCACTTCTTCAATCTTGAAGACGACGGAGTGCATGGAGTTTATTCCAACCTTAAAGGGAAGGTCCTTAGGCCAGAAGATGTTGCTGAGGCTGCCCTTTACTTGGGTAGTGATGAGTCAAAGTATGTTAGTGGGCATAATCTTTTGGTGGATGGAGGTTTTAGTATTGTGAACCCAAGGTTTTGCATGTTTGAGAAATCTTGAGGAAAAAAATTCACTCTAATGCATGGGACAAAATTAATAAAGTGATGATGCCTAACTGATCATGATAACGTTTGTGCTGTAATAATTTCACACTTTTGTTTGCTATGTGACTCATTAAGAGCAGAGAATGAAACCAAATTTTTTTTTGGGGCAATTGGCAAAAATTTTATTAAATCCGAATCAAAACGTTTACATTAAATGATATTGCATTAAGCAACCAATATGTTGCATAACAGTCCCATCTATGAGAGCCGACAATTTTAGCTACAAAAGGGGCCACCACGTGTATAAAAAAATTACAATCTCAATTGGGAAGCAACAAGATATTTCTTATTGAAGGCATGGATCCTAGCCAGTTCAAGATGTAAACAGCACACCTTCATCCACAGCTGGAAGAATTATGAAGGAGAATCACAAGCAGAGAAAACGGGTATTGGTGCTCCTGTTGCTGCAGCTGGTTGGTATCATTTAGCTACACTGTTTGCCAAATAATGATTTAGTTAGTTTATAGTAGTCGTATGTCAGTACGTTTTGATTTCATTATTGCTTAACAAGATTCATGTGTACTAGAGAATGTGACACTATTTTTCGCACGTGCAGATTGAATGAGCAAGGGGGACTTATTCTATAAGTTTAATGCTAACAGAAACTGCACACTTCTTGGATTTGCATGAGTAACATATTACAACTTCTCATTTCATATAAGTAGTAACTGGACGAGTTAGCATATATGCATTTACACATTTTTATCTGACTATTGTTGTAACTGTTGGAATATGATTATGATAACATGATTTTCACAATATATGTAATCATATGTGAGATTCACCATAATATTAGTGTATTAATATACATATGATTGTAATGAAATAAATAAATAAATTAATAAAGAAGATAATATATTATAATTAATTAATTAATTAAAGGATATGAACAGTTGTATTTCAACCTAGGAAGTTATAACTTCTCCTTAAGAACACAACTCCTCTGAAAAGGTTACTTCCATCTCTATATATTTGTCAAACCTCTTTCGGTAAGATTTCAATTAAATTCCATATTCCTTCTCTGTTCATATTCTTCCGATCATATTGTGATCAACAACATCCGTTTCCGATCATGTACCTAATTTTTCTATCAATGGCGTCAGAGCCAGGTTTTCATGAATCAAAACAATTTGCCCAGTTTTCATCCGAGGACGTCTCGAACTATATCCGAGACTTCCTCTTCGTCAAGTAACGAATCCCACAACGTTCTTTCTAAGTTTCAACTTGAGAAGAAATCAGGGAAGAGGGCGTTGGTGACCAAGGAGAATATTGAACCGATTTTGATCGAAAGTTCGAAATCATCATCTGAGAGTTTTCCTGTAGAATCCAAACACAAAAATACCCAATCGTTCGAAATCCCATCTTACAACCCATTTGAACCTAGGCCTGAATTAACCCAACAATTTGAACTTTATTCCCCTACACCGTTTCATTTGACAAAGAACAAAATTCTTTCTGAATATAAACCATTTTATCATACAAATTCATCCAACAATTATCAGAATTCAGAAAGTTTTTACAGTCCCATGAGGCCCTTAGGCAACCCATTTCAATCGGGGTTTCTGGCTGCAAAGATCAAACCTGCACAGAGAATTGAAGACCTGCAGGGTCCTTTTAGACCCATAATTTCAGAACCTTTATCTGCAATTTGGTCACAAAACCCAAGAAGCTTACCTGCCACATAGCGATTGATTCGTAGTCCTTCACTGACTGCTACGAATCTGAGACTGAACCCGCGATTTTCGCGCCTTGCTCCAGACTCGCCACGGCAACCCACTGAACCAAAGCAGGCAACAGCGTGGTGGTGTTCTTCCCCGTGGTCTCGTCGTTCAACCGTGATCTCGTCCTTTCGCGGTAATACATAATACCGCCGACACCGTTATCCGCCAAGGAGAATTGTCTCTACCGTTCAAGATTAGCCGCCAGGCTGCGGAACAAATTTTTTCCAGAGAAAGCAGACAGTGGAACCGGTTTTCTCTCTCAGAGGAATTGTTTTGAAAATAAAGAAGAAGATTGTTTTGAAAATAAAAAAGTTGAATTTATTTTGGGGGAGGCTTCACGTGGAGACTACACAAAAGTCAAAAGTTTTGGTGATATTTCGAAGGCATCACGTGGGGATGAAATCAAAGGCAACAGTTCTTTTGGTTCTTTGCACTCTGACAGTGTATGTGAAGAGGAAAACTGTTGGTGTCCATCACAAAGTCACAATAAAGAAAAGAGAGGAAGAATTGATCCCACCTGCGCAAGTAGACAAGTATGAAAGTCTTCTATCGACGTGATCGTCTGAACAAGTACTCATTTTTCACTAATTGGACAAAGTTTCTGTGAGTGTATGCGGTATCTGCTGCTAAGAATAAATAAATCTCTATTTTTTATTTTATTTTATTTTTTTAGTCTTTAATTTATTAAGAACATTTAGTATTTGTGACTTGTAATAATTAAAAGTACACTAGTAGTATTTGTATTTGTATTTAAGTTTGTATTAAGTATTGTGTTTGTTTTGTAATTTTCTGAGTTATGGCTACTAAATCTTCCACATCCGAAGTTTTTAAAATAGAGAGGTTGAATAACGTTAATTATCGAATATGGAAGAGAAGGATCACTTATCTTTTAACCCATGACAAGACTTTGTACACTATCAAGGATGCAAGACCCCTTGGGCCCTCTCGAGTTTATGGTAAATGGGTAGAAGATAATGAGTTGGCTAAGGCTACAATTCTCAATTACATGGAAGATCAATTAATACCTCTCTATGAAGAATATGATTCGGCCAAAGAAATCATGGATGTACTTGAAAAGAAGTATGACCCTAAATCTCAAACGTACATTCAGTTATTGCTTGAGAAATACAATGGGACAAAAATGGAGGAAACTAATTCTATGGTCGATCATATTACTAAAACGGAAGTAATGGCAAAAGACTTAGCCAATTCTGGCCATTTAGTTTCTGATAAAATGCAAGTTAGTGTTCTTCTTGGTAGCCTCCCTAATTCTTGGGAAAATGTAGTTACCTTCCATGACTTATGTTCAAGTTGAATTAACGATGAATAATTGCCTACAATGTTGGCTATTGAAGAAGTTCGTAAAAATTATAGGAAAAATGAAACTGAACAAGGCAGAGCCAACCTCCTCATAGCGGAAGATTCTTAGAAAAACAAGCAACACATGCATAAGCCACATAGTAGTAACAAGCGCCCGAACTTCAAAAAGTTTGGACACCGCAAGCAGAACAAGTTTAAAGGAAAAGATAATGCATGTTACAATTGTGGAGAGATTGGCCATTATAGGCATAACTGCCCAAAACAACACAAGAACAACAAAAATCCTAAAGAACTAATTTTGACAGTCTCCAAAGCACTCATTGTTGAAGATCAAGGACACTGGTGGATAGACTTAGGAGCAACTCGTCATGTATGCAAGGACAAAAGTTGCATCATCAATTTCAAGGAGAAAGCACTAGGAGAACATCGTCCCTACATGGGTAACAATACTTATGTCGATGTTTTGGGTGAAGGAGTGCTTAAAAATGTTCTGTTTGCACCAAATATAAGGAGGAATCTTGTCTCTGTCTCTGTCCTAGAAAAGAAAGATTTTGAGACAAGATTCATGAATGGTGCTGTCACTATTGGGAAAAAGGGTTATATTTATGTAAGGGGAATAAGAGTCGATGATATGTACTCAATTTGTATTAATAAAAATATTTCTTCCGAGTATGCATTTGTCTCTACTGTTCAAAATTTGTCATATTTATGGCATTTACGTTTAGGTCACATAAATAAAAATAAAATGATACGCATGAGTAAAAATGGAATGTTGCCTCAAGTACATGCACATGATTTTGATACATGTAAATCATGTATTAAACGAAAAATGAATCAAAAATCTTTTTCTCAGCATTGGACTTCTACAAATTTACTTGAAATAGTGCATACAGATTTATGTGGACCAATGAGAACTATAACCCATAGAGGAATGAAATATTTTGTGACTTTTATCGATGATTATTCCCGTTATGGGCATGTCTACTTCTTGCAACATAAAAATGAAGCCTTAGACAAATTTATAGAGTTTAAGGCAGAAGTAGAGAACCAATTAGGAAGATCCATAAAGACCTTTAATAGTGATAGAGATGGAGAATTTGAAGCCTTTGATGATTTCTGCAAAGAGAATTGTCACATCCCAGCCCGGGGGGGACCACTTCCTGGGCCCGACTCCACCACTGTAGCACGATATTGTCCGCTTTGGGCTTACCATTCCCTCATGGTTTTGTTTTTGGGAACTCACGAGCAACTTCCCAGTGGGTCACCCATCATAGGATTGCTCAAGCCCCCTTCTCGCTTAACTTCGGAGTTCCTACGGAACCCAAAGCCAGTGAGCTCCCAAAAGGCCTCGTGCTAGGTAGGGATGGGAATATATATTTAAGGATCACTCCCCTGGGCGATGTGGGATGTCACAATCCACCCCCCTTAGGGGCCCGACGTCCTCGTTGACACACACGCGACCAGGGTTAGGCTCTGATACCAAATGTCACATCCCTGCCCGGGGCGGATCACTTCCCGGGCCCACTCCACCACCGTAGCACGATATTGTCCGCTTTGGGCTTACCATTCCCTCACGGTTTTGTTTTTAGGAACTCACGAGCAACTTCCTAGTGGGTCACCCATCATGGGATTGCTCTAGCCCCCTTCTCGCTTAACTTCGGAGTTCCTACGGAACCCGAAGCCAGTGAGCTCCCAAAAGGCCTCGTGCTAGGTAGGGATGAGAATATATATTTAAGGATCACTCCCCTGGGCGATGTGGGATGTCACAAGAATGGTATAAGGCATAATTATACTATGCCTTATACACCGCAACAAAATGGTATTGTAGAAAGAAAAAATCGAACTCTAATGGATATGATGCGATCTATGATGTCTTATGTTGACTTACCTCTACATTTTTTTGGGTAAAGCTTTGGCTACTGCAGCATAAATATTGAATAAAGTTCATACAAAGGCAAAGCCACTCACTCCATATGAATTATGGCATGGGTGAAAACCCGATTTATCAAACTTAAAAGTTTGGGGTTGTAAAGCGCATGTCCTCATTCCAAAGCCATTAAGAAATAAATTACAAGCAAAAACTTTGGAATGTAAATTTATAGGATATCCTGATAATAGTAACGGATATAGGGTTTATCATTTTGAGAAAGGATTGATCAAAAGTAGATGTGCTACTTTTATTGTAACTACTTATTTGATTAATCCCATACAATAATTGGAATCTTTGGGAGAAGAAAATTCTCCTACGGTTGATCAAGATTTCCATCTTAATTTAGACTTGTCTCATGATCATGACATTGACAATGATCAAGTGGGAGACGTAAACATGGGTGATCATAACAATGTCGATCATGACACACACATGGATGATGATCATGATATTATCATGGAAGATATAAATAGTGGGAGAAATGATCAAATCAGTGGGACTAAAAGAAAAAGGGAACCATAGATTGAAAGATCACTTTGTTTTCAATCTTAAGGAGGTAGATCATTCAGTGGGAGATCCAGACCCAAGGAATGATAAAGATGCAATGGATAGTTTTGAGTCTGAACAATGGCAACAAGCAATGAATGAAGAATTAGATTCCATAATGAAAAATGAAGTTTGGAAATTGGTTGATCTACCTGATAGAAGAAAGCCCATCGGTTGTAAGTGGGCACTTCGTAAGAAGTACAAATCAGATGGTACCCTAGATAAGTTTAAGGCTCGACTTGTAGCTAAGGGTTATACTCAGAAACCCAGTATAGATTTTGTGGACACTTACTCTCCAGTTGCGAAGTTTACATCCATTCGTATTCTTATGGCAATTGTTGCTAGAATGGATTTAGAACTTCATCAGTTAGATGTCAAAACAGCATTCTTGAATGGAGATTTGAACGAAGATATCTATATGATTCAACCCGAAGGATATCATGTCAAAGGACATGAAAATAAAGTCTATAAATTAAGAAAGTCGTTGTATGGCCTTAAACAATCATCAAGACAATGATATTTAAAGTTCCACCAAGCTATTATGGTAATGGGCTATAAAATAAATCCATTGAATCATTGTGTTTACTCTTGGAACTGCCAAGATAATTTGTGTATATTATCACTATATGTAGATGACATCTTACTTGCAGGTAACTCTATAGATATGATTGAAAAGAATAAGTCATATTTGGGATCTAAATTTGAAATGAAAGATATGGGAAAAGCATCTTATGTTTTAGGAATTAAAATTACTAAGGATAGAGATGCCAAAACACTCTATTTGGATCAGCAAAATTATATGGATAAAATATTTAAAAGATTTAATATGCAAGATTGCAAGCCAGTTAGTACACCTGTTTGTAAAGGAATGATGCTTTCCAAAAATATGTGTTTGGTACATAAGCAAGGCATCATTGATATGAAAAATGTTCCGTATGCCTAAGCAGTTGGAAGTTTGATGTATGCTATGACCAGCACAAGACTTGACATATGTCATGCAGTTGGATTGGTAAGTAGATATCAATCCAACCTCGGAAAGCAACATTGGATGACAATAAAGAGAATTATTAGATATCTAAAAGGCACCCAAGGTATGAAACTTTGTTTCAGATTAAATGATTTGGATTTAGTTTGTTATTGCGATGCAGATTTCGTAGGCGACTTGGATGACAAAAAGTCAACAAGTGGTAACATTGTCTTGTTTGATGGAACGACTGTTTCTTGGTTAAGTAAGAAACAAAGCTGTGTTGCAAAGTCTACCATGGAAGCAGAATATATATCTTGTAGCACAGTGGTAAGTACTGCAGTATGGGCTAAACGATTTATCGATAATTTAAATATAGGTATACCTAAGGAACACGTCAATGTGTTTTGTGATAATAAGTCTGCCATCTTTCTGATAAAGAGTGGAGCAAATAGTTCCAAAGGAAAACACATTGATATTAATTATCACTATATACAAGATATAGTAGAGAGATGAGAGGTAAAGGTCGACTACATACCCTCCAAAGAGATGGGGGCCGATCAGATGACCAAGGGATTGTCTTTGGAAAAATTCAAAGAGCATGTGACTATAATGGGTTTGCAAAACATCTAGATGTGTTGTAGTGTAAGGCGTGCGACGGGCATCGTTGTATGGTTTTAGCGACGCTTGAAACATGGACAAGTAGATGCGACTCTATCTGGTTCTTTAGTACTTGGTTGGTTAAAGATAGAGAGCACTAGCGAGGTAACCAGGTTATAATACATCGTCTTGAAAGTAAAATCCATAATAAGCTTCAAGAAATAATTTATATAACACTGTGGCGTACAGTGCGGGGCTAAGTCATCATTTGTAACTGGGTATGGATTGTTTTTTCCCTAGTTACTTGGATATGATGCCATTTTACTAAAGAGTAAAATGTTATCAGATTAAGTGGAATGGTACGTACCAGGTAAAGAAGCCACATATCTGTTGTTACATTCAATTTGTTTATGAGTAATACTCTTGAGAAACAAATCAGAATAGGAAACCATTTATGTCATCATAATCAAGTGGGAGATGTTGGAATATGATTATGACAACATGGTTTTCACAATATGTGTAATCATATGTGAAGGTACACTATAACATTGGTGTACTAATATAAATACGATTGTAGTGAAATTAATTAATTAATTAATAAAGAAAATAATATAATTAATTAATTAAAGGATATGAACAGTTGTATTTCAACCTGAGAAGTTATAACTTCTCCTGAAGAACACAACTCCTCTAGAAAGGTTACTTCCATCTCTATATATTTGCCAAATCCCTTTCTGTCAGATTTCAATTAAATTTCATAATCACTCTCTGTTCATATCCTTTACACCATATTGTGATCGATATTTTAACGACATCTGTTTCCGATCCTGTACCTAATTTTTTATCAGTAACCTGATTGCAGAACTTATCAAGTGCGATCTCCATAAATTATACATATATAAAAGGAAATTTTAACGAAAAGCTCCTGGTACTATTCAATTTACCCTTTATTTTGTCATTCTCGAAGTTTTCAAGTCCTTTTCATTAGTTTTCCTTATATAAAAATCAGTTTCCCAGCCCTATTCATTAATGGTGAAATGGTAGAAATCCCTTCGATTTCTTTTTGCTTGATTTGCTGTTTCCTCTTTTCTGCAGTAAAAAGTCGGTTTTGCCCATTTGATCCACGTGTTGATCTTCGCTAGGTTCTCTCTTTCCACTGTTGTTTGCTTCACCTTTTGTTTTCATGTTTCTGTTTCACAAATTTTTCCTCTCTTGTTTTCGGCTTCGAGCTCTATCACTCAAGCATTTTCGACTGCATATTCCTTCCTTTGCCTTTGGTTTTTCCTGCGCTTCATGGTCTGTCGTTGTCAAACCTGTGCGAGAGTCGTTGTCTCAAAAATTTGCAAAATATTTGTCTCCTTTTCTGTCTTTGAGTGTGGGGTTTTGGCCGTGTTTGGGTTAATATTTAACTTTGAACTTTAAGGAAGAAAGCCCAAAAGAACTCAATAAAGGAGATTTTGCTCAAGGCCCAAAGTCAAGCCCAGATACTTATCTCGAGACAATATAATGGCTCCCCATTTAATGCAAAGGCTAGGTGCTTACAAGAGAAGTGACAACCGAAGGAAATCCACCTACTCTCGGCCCAAAATTACTTTTTGAATGGCAGAACATATAAAAATGTTGATGACTTACTACCCTTCGGTTGCCTTTAGGCAAGAGCAGAAAACTGTACAATCAGGTTTAATTCGGCTATAAAAGAAGGAAGAGGCCCCAGAGACAAAGACACTCAACCAATCAAACAAACAAACATACAACTTGCCTCTCAATCAAGCAAATACCCAGAAAGTTGTGCTTTGTCCAGATTCTATACCCTTTCAGCCTTAGAGTCCCCTTAGAAAGACATTTTTTGTCTAGTGTAAAAGCTCTGCTACCTTTTCTAGACGCTGTAGTATCGTCTCTTATGTAAACTTGTTCACCACTCATCCTGCTTTAATATTCAAACCCCTGTAACTACAAAGAGAAGAAATTGCAAGATGCTTAAACCTTACCCGACAAGGTGAAATCTTGCCCAACTTTTTTGTTTTGCTTTTAAGTTAATAGATCTGATGTTATGATGTATTCCCCAGTATATATTCAAGTCATTTCCAATCTTTTGATAAACCAAAGTTCCATCAATTCCCAGATTTGATTCACTTAGTGGTTTTACTGTCATAAGAAGACTAAATGTGAATTAAACTGATGACTTGATCAGATCTGGACCTCCACCCTTTAAGCATACAAGATAACCAACTAAAAGTCCTCGATCTCAAGGCATAAAAAAGAACTTAAAGTAGACTTAACCCATCTACGACAATCCTTTGATAACAAGAAGTCATAATAACTTGGGGCATAAGTAATTAGCTTAAACACGCTTGTTCTACATCTGCCATACTGAGATGGCAGTGGCACGCCTAAGCACTTAGTTAGTTTTGATTGTGAGCCTTAAGGCCTACACCTAAGGCCTTATAAAGGCACCTTTCAGAACTAACTTTGTCCTCCTATTGCAGCATTTCAACAAGCAGGAGCCTGACAACCAACCAAAGTGCTAACTCCTCGGAGAGCTGTGTGCTCGAGCCAGGGACCTCTCTAAGTGAGATTTCCTTCCCGAACATAGTTTTGGCATGCTTAGTGGGACCACAAATCTTGTATATCAAGAAGACGAAGGAAAGAAAAAACTTTTAGGAGGAAAATAGAGCTGAAACCACCCTAGTATACACCAAGATCGAGTATGGCAAATCTCCCTGAAAACTTGCAAGGGCCTGTCTTGATGGAAAACCCAACTCCTTCTGAGAAATCAGGGGGGAAGGTCATAAATGAAAACCTGTAGGCTACCATAAAAGCATGGAGAAAATGTATCTAGAAACAAAAGAGGAAATAAGCAAACTCCGTTCCTTAATCAAAAATCTGCAAAGAAGGCTAGCTTTGGAATACTCTACCCTAGAAAATGATCGTGCTAGAAAGATGATGAGAGAAGCCAGCCCTGTGGAGGAGCCAATCATTCATTTGTTTCCTGTGCTTGAGGAAAATAGGAATAAGGAAAAGACTAAGGAAGAATCTAGAATGGATCAGCCAATGTTAGAAGAAATCCAAAAAATAGAGTTGCCCGACCCCTTATTATTTTCACTCAACAGTAGGGGGTAGAGCAAACTGGAAAGAACAAAATATAGGATGCCCTAGTTTATAGGGGAATCCAGTGGGAAGGGAGAGTATATAACTATGGACAAACCACCGCCTTATAGGCCACCACCGATGGCTAATAAGGGAGGGGATGTCAAATGGATGCAGTCCGAGTCAAAGAAGGAGGCCTCATCGGGCAATGACCTTAGCCCGAAGTGGGGAACTCTTTACACCCCATATAATAACACAGCCAATTAGCAACTCAGAGATGAGTTGGCTGTGTTAAGAAGGATGGTGGTGAGAAATGGTCAGCCATAAACTCCCCCGTTGTTTAGGGTCACCTATCAGAAGCCCTACCCAGAGTTTATTGATGAGCAAAATCCCTTTCCTTTTAACTTCAAGATGCTTGCATTCTCAACATTCAGCATAGAAGATAATAATGTGTCCTCCAGAGATCACATCTTCAAGTTCTCCAACCATTGTGTGGCATTTGAGGATAACCCCAACTACAAGTTGAGATTGTTTAGAAACTCTTTGGTGGGCTTAGCATTTCAGTGGTACTATCTGTTGCCCCTAAGTTCCATTGCTAACTAGGGGCAAATAGAGATGGCCTTCCACGAGCAGTTTTACAGGATGGAGCCAGAGATGACCATCAATGATCTAGTTAAGGTAAAGTAATACGAGCATGAGTTTACTGAAGACTTCATTATGAGGTTTAGGAGGACAAGGATGAGATGTCAATTTCCTATCAACCATGTTCAGCTCATAGCTATTACTTAGAAGGCCTTGAGACTACCCTTGAGAAAAAAGTTTTATGACGTGCAGTTTAATGAGCTTTAAGAGTTGATGATTGTAACCACTAAGTATGAGAGACTGTTGCTTGAGGAGCAGTGACTGAAGCACTCTTCTAAAATACCACATTTCTACAAAAATAAGGCTGCTATCCACCAAATGGAGTTTGATGAGAACCAGAAGAAGATGATGATCGAGGGAGAGAAGTGATAGACATGTGTGTAGCAAAGATGACCACTCCTTTTAAACCTTTGGTAGTGAAAAGATTAGTTCAACCAGTCAAGGATCATAAAGTGATAATGAATGATGGTAGGTTTGTCCCCATGAAGCCCCCAAGATGCCAAAGCTATTCCTTTGACTTAACCAAGGCAATAGAAATCTATGAAGAATTGGTACAGGCAAGAGTAATTGTGCCCGATAACACCAAAAAGCTGCCTAAGCTCGAGGAATTAAGAGGAAAAAAGTATTGCAAGCTGCACTACACCTTCAACCACTCTATCACCAACTGCATCCAGTTTAGAGACTGGATACAAAATCTCGTCATTAAGGGAAAGTCGTTATTAAAGAAACCTCAGGCCAACATGATGATTGATACAGATCATTTCCCAAAAGCCCCAAGTAAACATGATTAACTTAACGTGGGCCAAGAAAAGGAAAGGGAAAACCATTTGGGAGGAAAAAACATAATGAAGAATCTACAGGGGAAACTCTCAAGATGCCCGAACAATCCAAAGCAGCCATAATAAAAAGGGTAGTTTTCTACAGCAAAA
Source organism: Pyrus communis (assembly GCF_963583255.1). Classification (NCBI taxonomy): domain Eukaryota; kingdom Viridiplantae; phylum Streptophyta; class Magnoliopsida; order Rosales; family Rosaceae; genus Pyrus; species Pyrus communis. The sequence goes on along the minus strand of NC_084810.1, from coordinate 13,894,125 downwards.
TGTCAATATAAGTGTGAGGTAGAGGTGCCAGCAGCATGAGCCATCTTTAAATCAGGAGATGAAAAAAAAAAAAAGGGTTTAGTTAAATGATAAGTTTTCAAATATAAAGGATCGTTATCAAAAGGGTTTAAGCAAGGTGATAAAGGTGGAGAGGGACTTCTACCATTAAAAGTTTAGAAAATGGAGTCCAAGTAAGAGAAGATTTCATTTCATAAAGGGATTACAGAAATCTTAGTCTAACAACTTTACATCTTCGACCAGAGCAACTATTATGGAAAAGTAAGTTTGTATGATAGTGAAAATTTGGCTTGGTTCTCCTAAATACATGTTGCTATTCATAAGTTGGGTTTTGGAATCCTCAACCTCATGGAAATCTTCTCCATCTCTTCTACATTTTGCGAGAGATGGTTGGTGAGGATCACTTTCTCGGCTTTAAGTGAAGACAACTGTTCTTCCAAGTGCTAGATTTCAGAATCAACCACTGCAATCATTTCTTCCATCACCGACCCTTTTTCCACCAATTGTCGAGGCACAGCTATACTCTTCACTTGTTTTTCCTAAAAACACTTTATACTCGATTTGATGCTCATTCTGCCTTCTGATAATGATCCCTTAGTGCCTGCAAATTCTTGAAGAAACTCAAAAAAGATTTGTACTGAGCCTAGGACAACAAATGAGCTTGTTAAAGCTCAATAAGGGCATTCTCAGCATCATGGAGGCTTAAGGCTGAAAGAAGCTGTGAAGTCCCTTTTCATCCAATCTTTAAAGATTTGACGAGCATGTTGAAAGGAATGAGACTTAGAAGATGAGGAAAAGGACTGTAATTTAGTTTTGATTTGCCCAAACGTTTTTACCAGGTTGGGCAAGGATGATGCTGATGAAGCAGAAGGTGCCCTTCTCGCACCTTCAACTATAACAGTGGGGGTAACCTCAGCTAGGGAAACAGAAGAAAGAATGAAAGTAGCTATTGCAGAAGTCTTGGCTCGCTTATTCACAGGCTTAAGGACAGAGATTCCTGTGATACCAAAAACCAAAAGAGGATGAAAAAGGTCTCTCTTGCGCACTATGTACGATGGGGATTTACCCAAACGTTCTCCAGAATGCTATTGCAACCAAGACAGACGTGTTAAAAGGAGAAATTTACAAGTCAAAAGAAGACAAGGTAAATCTACCTGAGTTAAGCCCGGAGCCTTAGAAAGTGGTGGGGGGGGAGTTACTTCCCTTGATTGCTGGGGGAGACTGTCATGGCTTACCAAGGAGGGAGAAACAGTGCTCAAACCTTCAACAGAGATCTACAAATAACAGAAGTAGGGATAAAAGTTAGAGGTTAACTTATGAGGGAGAAAAGCAGAAAGTCTAAGTAATGATATACCTGAGGGGGAACCTGAGGATGGGAAGCAGGCATTCCAAAGGCTTCGGGTACATCAGTAGGAGCTGCATGAGAAGCCTGCGGTTTATTTACTTCTGAAACCATAGGAAATTCAGGAACTATAGGTTCCCCAAAGGTGGAAACTGGTGTTTGATAGAATTCCTGAGATAGGGAAGGCTAAAAGAAATATAGGACAATTAATATAAGGAGAAAGGAGTCTCAGCGCAAAAGTAGAGGATGAGGAGTACTTACTGAGTTGTTGTCATCCTCCACGAAATGCATCATCTTTCTAGTAGAAGGATTGAATTGAGAAGTAGGAGTCACCACTAAGGGAATGGATTTTGCTTAAGAGGGAGAAGTTTGCCTTGACCACGTTAAAGGAGAAGTCTCAGACGATGAGATCTTTTCTGCCCTCATTTCCTATTTCATACAATCAGAAAAGTAAGAGAATGAAGGAGAGTTTGAAAAATTAGGAAACAGACCATTCCTCTAATTCTTTAAGGGCAGCATCTCGATGCTCTTTGGCCCTTCGTTGCATTTTTACGCCTAATGGTTCATCCAGTGAAACAGTTATAGGTTTCTTGGTTGCTTAGGGTCCTGTATTCAACGAAAACAAAGTTATTAGCCCAAACATATAGAATACAAGTCAGGGCGGAAGTCAGACATAGGATTCACTTACTAGAAGCTGTTTGTTTCTTCATTTTTGGTAAAGGTGCAACAGCAATAGAAGAAGTGGAGATTTTTGAAATCTTGGAAGTCTGAGCTCGTGTATTCTTCCTGGTTGGGGCTGCCCGCTTGGGCTCAGGCTTTTTTTCAAGCTCAGAATCAAAAGTCTCTACCACAATTGTTCACGTCCGCTTTGGTGCCCGAGTCTTTGCCTTGCGCATGACCTCACCTTTTGAATCTCCAAATAACTCAGAGGTGTCTCCACCTTCTCCAGCCTCTCACCTTTTAGCCTTAACTGCAGCTTCCTGAAGAATCAGAGCATCGACAATTTCTTCATCTGAACAGTGCTTGTTATCTCAGCATTCCCTTGAGTTGTAAGTGTAAGAAATGAACAAGTGATAAAAAAGAGGACATAATCTTGAGGTTAAAAATAAAATACAAAGGAATATGAAGTGCCTATAAGAAGAAACTGGTTCTTTTGATTAATCATTTCCTTCCAATTCTCAAGCTCACCCGAGCTAGGATAAGATTTGAGGGAAAGTTAGTTGAAGAGACAATCATGTGCTTCCCGCATATCTCATCCGTATTTCTTGACCCACTTAGTCTCCCACCGGATGGAGAAAGTAGAGGTGCTTTCAAAGTTAAGTGCTAAAGGGTTTTGAGCAACCCTGCTCATAACCTCAAGGCTATGTCAGGCAGCTCAAAAAGTGACATCCTCAGGAGAATGGAGGCAATAAGAGGTACCACAATGAACAAAGTCAAAGAATAGGATTGGGATGGCCTGCCTAAAGCCTAATTGCCAACTGCAGAAGTTGGGATGATAAACCTCCAGCCCGCGTTCGTAACGAACATTGCGAACTCTTGAGGCTAAGTCTTGTGGTTGAATGCAGCTAATAAATTTCTCTCTCCAAAAAGGATTAACATCTTCTCTAAAGGCATCTTGGAAGACTTGATCAAAAAACCAGGGATACCTCCTAAGAACATATGCTTCCCACTCTAAGTCTGTCCAAGTCCTCCAAACTCTGAAGAAATAAAAGCAAGTAAACGTGGAATGGTCGATAGGAAGAGCTTTGGCCAAAATTCGGGTAGAGGCCACACCCTTTGGGAACTCTAGGTTAGCTGCCTGAAACTCTGGGAAATACTATTCTAACCATAATTGGACCATCCAGATTGGTTCATTGAGGTTGGTCTCAAATGGTTCGCCCTGAGTCATCTCAAAAATAACATGGTAGAGATGAGAAAGAAGGAAAAGGCCCGTGGCATCATCAAAATTATGGAGAGATTATACTAAAGGAATCCATTCAACATTCACTCCCTTAGATTTGTTTAGGAAGACGTGCTTGTTAAGCCAATATAAGAGGAAGTACATGTGTTCTTGATCTAAGTTAGCATTAGAGAAGTCTGCACCATAACTCTTCTTCACAAAAGGGATGAAACCCTTGAAGGAAGTCTCATAACTCTTAAAAGTTGCAGAGTTGTATTCTAGTTGAAGTAGGGAATCCAAAGTGCCCGAACTCGTAGCAGTCGAGCGAGAAGGTGGAGCCCAATCATGAGTCATATCCACGATTCTGCTCGAAGGTTTTAGCCCAAAGACTTGCGCCATATCCAGGATTGTTGGAGACATGGGGCCTATCCTAAAATCAAAGGTGTTAGTGCCCGAGTTCCAAAAAAGAAAAGTAGTGGTTAGTAGCTCGGGCTTAGCAACCACGAAGATCTTTGAAAGCATGATCAGTTCATAGATGCCATTGTTCATCTATTTCTTTTTGAAAATAGGCTTGAGCGCATCTATCCACTTAACTCAGGTGTCATCATTCATCAGAGGAAAGCCGTGGCGATGGTATGACCACTTAGAAAAGGAGATGCCCAACTTGGCCATGAACGGGTTTGGAGTAAACCAATTGGCCTTAGACATGTTGGTCTCTACTGCAATTGGAATTTAAGAGGTCCATGTAGGTCCTAGTAAGTGCACCTCCTTCTTCAAAGAAAAGTTTAGAATGCAAGCCTGCCTGAGGGCATTGAAGGTTGTTGATCAAACGGCGCAGGGTGATAATCCCCTCACTAGATTCATAAGAAGATCGGGATTGAGTGATTGATTGAGTTTAGGTAGTTTTTAGGGCCATTGATTGAGCTTAAAGAGAAAAGGGATAAGAAGAATTTAGTTAGAAGGAAAGAGGAAGCCAAAAACAAAAAGAAATTTCTTACTTTTTTTTTTTTTTTTTTTTTTTTGGGGAATTCTGGGAATTTTAGGAAGTTTTGAGATTTTAAAGGTTTGAAATTGCTTAAATAGAATAGAAAAGGATTATGTAATGAGCAGTTGATCAGTAACAAGAGATTGTGGGTTAGTGTAAAGGTCTTAGAAAAGCAACAGCTATATTAATGGTGCAAGTCCCGAGTAAAGGCATGCGACAGTGGTTACCAAGAAGCGGTTGTTCAATAATTATTAGCACCTCGGATTGTAGGCTTAACAACGATTGAAGGGGGCACTGTTTGGGTTAATATTTAATTTTGGACTTGAAGGAAGAAAGCCCAAAAGAGCTCTATAAAGAAGATTTTGCCCGAGACCTAGAGTCAAGCCTAGATACCCATCTTGAGACAATATGACGGCTCCCCATTTAATACAAAGGTTAGCTTACAAGAGAAGTGACAACTGATGGAAATCCACCTATTCTCGACCCAAAAGTACTTTCTGAATGGCAGAACATATAAAAACGCTGATGGCTCACTACCCTTTAGTTGTTTTTAGGCAAAAGCAGAAAACTGTACAGTTGGGTTTAATTCGGTTATAAAAGAAGGAAGAGACCCCAAATATAAAGACACTCAACCAATCAAACAAACATACAACTTGCCTCTCAGTCAAACAAATACGCAGAAAGTTGTGCTTTGTCCAGATTGTGTACCCTTTCAGCCTTAGACTCCCCTTAGAAAGACATCTTTTGTCTAGTGTAAAAGCTCTACTACCTTTTCTAGATGTTGTAGTGTTGATTCTCTTGTGTAAACTTGTTCACCACTCATCCTGCTTTAGTATTCAAACCCTTGTAACTACAAAGAGAAGAAACCACAAGACGTTTAAACCTTGCTCGACAAGGTGAAATCTTGCCCGACCCTCTTTGTTTTGCTTTTAAGTTAATAGATCTGGTGTTATGATGTATTCACTAGTATATATTCAAGTCATTTCTAGTCTTTTGGTGAACCAAAGTTCCATCAGTTCCCAAATCTGGTTCACTTGGTGGTTTTACTATCATAAGAAGACTAAATGTGAATTAAACTAATGACTTGATCAGATTTGGACCTCCACCCTTTAAGCATACAAGATAACCAACTAAAAGTCCTTAATCTCAAGGCATATAAAAGAACTTGATGTAGACTTAGCACATATACGACAATCCTTTGATAACAAGAAGTCAGAATAACTTAGGGGACAAGTAATTGGCTTAAACACACTTGTTCTACATCTGCCATACTGAGATGGCAGTGGCATGCCTAAGCACTTAGTTAGTTTTGATTATGAGCCTCAAGGCCTACACCTAAGACCGCACAAAGGCATCTTTCAGAACTAACTTTGTCTTCCTCTTGCAGCATCTCAACAAGCAGGAGCCCAACAACCAACCAAAGTGCCAACTCCTCGGGGAGCTATGTGCTCGAGCCAAGGACCCCTCCCAGTGAGATTTCCTAGCCGAACATGTCGATCTAGACAATTTCTTTGTGCGTATGAAGCTGGGGTGTGGCTCTTGATATAGCATGCCTGTTATGAAAATTTGTCTCTGTTTTATTGTCTTTCTGAAGGAATGGTGTGCATATGATTGTTTGTGGTTAGGATTAAACAGTAATAAGTTTTGTTTATTGATAGGATTTTTACCATCTACAAAAGTAGGGTCAAAATCACATGAAATACTTGCAAGAATATAGGGATGTTGTAGTATAGATGCTCATGCAAGGTCGTTCTCCTCAAAGACTATTTGGATAATTTATGTAGAAACAATTCCCAATTAAATACTTAAAATTAAAAGTTGAGAAAAGAGATTTTAGACTTGAGTAATATTAAAAAAAATTTTAATCAAAAACAAATATGACAAACGAAAAGAGTTACCAATTTATAAAAGCACTAGGGTTCCACCATCACCTAGCAATCCTATGTATTTTTACCAATTACTTTTGATCTACACATGCCACATTGAAGGTTAGGTTTTCCTAATTTATATTCTACTTGGAACCTCCAACATAGAACGTATATCTAACATGCAACCCGTCCAGACGTTCGGATCAAATTTGAACATGAAAGACTCATTATGCTTTATGAAAACCCTCTGGACAACCATGCAACCCTTAAGACGTGGTGTTCATCTTAAGTGAAATTACAATTATTAATCACAAGAGGCCAGCGTCAATTTCAGGGAACCTTCCAACCAAAACTGCATCAAATTACTTTTCTAAAGATTCTAATGGTGATCGGGACGATTAGATAGTTTTAATCACGGTGATCAATAATTGAAAGTATGCATGCAATCAATCACAAGCAATTAAATAAAAATCACATATTCCTGCTAAGGCTTAAGGCTTTGCCCTAGCACAAGGAATTAGTTACGCATATTTATAATTGAAATCATAGAAAATATTATTAAGAAAAGGATTGAAAACACATTAAAGTAGAAAATCTCCATGAACCATAGCAATTCTCTCTATCTCCAAAGTTGCATAAAAGAAAGCGTCGTCCCAAACTAGGGCTGACTAAAACCTTTAATATCTCCCTCAAAGCCAGCCGCACAAGCCCTAGGAACCAAGTCTCTTATTTACACCAGGAAGCTAACTAATAATAAAATATAATAAAACATAAGATCCTAATTAAGTTAGGATAAACTGCACAAAAACTGTCCAGCCACGTTTTAGTCTCAAATCTCCTCCAAATCCAGCCCATAGTAGCTTATTTTGAAGATTAGGACGTTCTGAACACATCTCCAGAAGGCCACAAACCCATCCAAGGTCATCTTGGGCTCCAAAAACGCAATTCAAGCCCAAAACGTCATTATTCCAGCACTACGCATTACTCCTTTATTTTATTGCCAGAAAATCATTGCTTGATAGAAAAATCTGATATTTTGGTACAATCAAACCAAGTCACTCACGATCGTCTTCCAACTGAAATTACTCCAAAATTCGTCCATTTGACCATGTTTTGCTCCAGAGGAAATCGAAAGTCCTATATTAGAAATACAATTCAAAGTATCAAAATTCTTCCAAAATATTAACCAAAGTGTACTAAGAATAGAGTAAAATATATAATATGAAACTGACTCATCATTTATTGTTGAAAGTTTTCTGTAAATTGAAAAATTATACAAGCTGGAGGTCGTTTCTTGCTGTTGATTCTGAAATTTCTTTATCGCTCTCTTGCAGATCCTTTTCGCGTTTGCTGTTAGAGAGGATCAAAGCTGGTGGTCTCTATTTTCATCAGCCGCCACTACCTGAACATTGCACATGAATCATAAAACATGCAAGGTATGTGTGTCTCTCAGATTTGAGATCCTTTATTTTGCTCCAGTTTTTTTTTTTTTTTTATTTATTAGATTTTACATAAGATTTTTTTGTTTTAGTGTGTTTGTCTATTTCAGTTTTGGTTTATTGTGTACTGGTTGTTTATCAGTTAAGGTGAATTGTAATCCCATAGTTTTAAAGGTGCTATCATTGTTTTTGAATTTTTAGGTTTGTTTACTTTGTTTTTTCTTTTTTTAAATTTTGATTAAGAAATTGAGATTTGCCCATTTGAATTTTTCGGCCAAAAAGTTTAGATTGAGGAAATTTTAGACAGCTGGGTCGCATTGAGGGGTGTGAAGTTTATGTAATTGATATTTAGGGGCTAGAATAAGGCGGTGAAAGGTGGCTCTTAGTATTTAAAAAAAAAAAAAAAAAAAAAAAAAAAAAAAAAAGAAAGAGATCAGATGGATATTGTAAGATTATCCAATTATTTGACATTACATCAAAATATTTGATTCCTCTCTTGTAATTCTTTACTACCGTATTCGATTTGTTCAATTGCAGAGAGCTTTTTATTTTTACTGTGTTTGTCTATTTCATTTTTTGTTTATTGTGTTCTGGGTGTCTATGAGTTCAACTGGTCCAACTAATTGAAGAATGTAAATTTGGATTTCGAAATGGGTCGCAGAAATTTGGCCCCTAATTTCTCTTCAACGATTCTTGTCAAGGTGAACTATAATCCCATGGTTTCAAAGGGCGTCATTGCTTTTTAATCTGTGTTTTTTTAATTTTTACTTTGTTTTTTGTTTTTTTTTTAATCTTTGATTCATAAATTCAGATTTGTCCATTTCAAAATTTGAGAAAATTTAGGATTAAAGAAAATTTATAAAGGTGGATCACATTTGTTAGTGCAAAATTGGCAATTCTTGACAAAATGCCTGAGTTTGTAATAGCTTAGACTTGCTACATATTTTCAATTGTATTTGTTTAAGTCTAAAGATGTCTCTCACACTTTCGATGCAAAGATGTTACGTAAACAAGATACTTATTCAGGTACGTTTGCACGCATGCATTCAACTACATTCATTTGTTATCTCATGTTATTGTAGTTAGAATAGGACTCTTGACCATTGTGTGTTTTATCTCTTTTAAATGACTTATCCTTTCTATATTAATTATTAAAACACACTTTCAAAGAAACAATCTGATTGAATTGAGACTAATCTGATTGCATTGAGACTAATCTGATTGCACTGCAACTTATCGGTTTGCATTGGGACTTATCGGTTTACATTGGGACTTATCTGTTTGGATGTTGGTAGGAGTCATCTGATTACATGGATTGCATTCTTATCGGTTTGAGTCGGTTAGTGCATTAAGCTTTTATAAGAGTTGTCAAACTCTTGGAAAAAGGTAAGCCACATATGCATGTTTCTTGGGTTCTAGTATTGGTAGCAAACTTGCGTTCTTAACTTATGAAAAAAATAACTTTTTAGTTGCTGCCATCTTGTGGTTTCAATAGCAATTGTGTTTAAAGAGAAAATATTATTTTCATGCTAGTTTCATTTGTTTTATTGAATGTCAATTATGAAAATGTGCCGTGTGATTTTCGTACTTGATTGTTTTCCAAACAAACACTTCATCATATAAACATTCTGCATGATCAAGTTAGTGTCTTGCAAAGTTCGAGGAAAAGGTGATTGACGATCGCGTTAGTATTGTGCCACTTCAACTCGAAGACTGATGAAAGATCGAGTAGCAAAGCGCGAAGACAAAGCTGCCAACTAGTATGGTTGTCTAGTTGATGAGTTCTTGTAAGTCTTTATGTATTCTTTCTTTCTTAGTGCTTCCTGGCTTGGTAGCTCGAGGATTTTCCCAGTGGTGGGTTTTGCCTCGTTAAATCCTACATCATGTGCGTACTCTTTATATTTATTTTGACTATTTGTGTAGGGATTAGTTTACATAACTGATTAACTTAAACCTTAAATTGTTTTAGTTTTAAGTTGAAATTTAGTTATATTTCTAGGTTAAATTAGTACCCATCCTAGGACTTTCAATTGGTATCAGAGCAGGTCACTAAAAATACCTAGTGAGATCCGTGGGTAGTCTAGGATGAATCGGGCTATGGGTTTAGTTTCTCATCCACCATATTTTGATGGAGACAACTATGCTGCATGGAAGGCAAAGATGAAATCATTTCTCTGGGCGCTTGACGACAGAGTGTGGCTTGCGGTTGAAGAAGGTTGGGAACCTCCAACAGTTAGTGAAACAAAAGGCGAAGGACAATCTTCTGTAACTATTTCTATGCTTAAGCCTAGAAGACAATAGAGTGAAGATGAATGCAGCATTAGCACATTCAATCAAAGAGCATTGAATGCGTTAGTCACTGCCGTTTCGCCTGAGCAATTTAACTACATTAGTAAATGCACAACGGCGAAAGAAGCTTGGGATATTCTTGAAGTTACTCATGAAGGTAACTCCACTGTCAAAGAATCCAAGCTTCAAAATCTCATCACGCAATTTGAAAATATCAAAATGCTAGATGATGAGAGTTTTTCTGACTTCTATGCTAAGCTTAGTGTAATTGTAAATGGTTGTCACAATCTTGGTGACAGCATTCCTGAACATAGAGTTGTTAAGAAAATTCTAAGATCTCTCCCTTCAAGGTTTCATGCGAAAAGGACAACTATAGAAGAATCGAAAGATTTAAGCACTTACAAGTTGGAACAATTGATTGGATCATTACAAACATATGAGTCTGACTTTACCGAAGTCAAGAAAGGAAAAAATGTTGCCTTCAAAGTCAATAATGAAAAAGTGAATGAGGATTCATTTGAAAACCTGACTCAAGATGAATTTGCTCTTCTCACCAAACAAGCTAGGAAATTTTTGAAACTCAGAAGTTCCAGGGGACGTGAAAATCGAAACAACTTTGATTCAAACTCCAAAGTTCCTCGTTCTCGAGATGTCTCTCATGGAAATTCTTCTAAGTTTGTCAAACTTGGTGAAAAGAAAAGTTCAAATGACAGAGACAAGTATTTTGAATGTCAAGGGTATGGACATCTTGCTCATGAATGTGCCAATACTCTTAAAAAGCTGAAGGATGAAAAGAACAAGGCGTTAACCTCCACTTGGAGTGACAGTGATTCAGAGAAGGACACGGCATCTGAAGATGATGATGAAGTCGTTACGTTTGTTGGAATCTTGGATGGATATGAGACTGATGACTTGGTAGTTGAAGAACCTGATTCCGTAGAAGTCCTACAAAAGTATACTGCACTTTATGATATCACCATGAAAGTGAAGAAAGAAAATGATGAACTGAAAAATAAACTTGTGCAGCTTGAAAGCGAGAAGAAGGAAGTAGAGATTGAGCATCAATCTCAAATGGAACATGCAAAGAAGCTACGAGAGTCAATGTTGGAAAAACTACATATGCTAGCATCAGACAACGAAATCCTTGAAAATGAATTAAGAGGCATGAAAAAGAAGGTTGAAGAGTTTAGTATTGGATCAAGAAAAATTGACAAAATGTTAAGCTATGGAAAAAATTCAGGTGATAGAAGTGGTTTAGGTTTTGATTTTAATGTGACTGGAAGTTCTTCCTTTTCTGTTACTAAATTTGTCAAAGCTTTACAGGAACCAAACAGGAAAGAAAGTAGTGATGAACCCTTTGGAAATTGGTGTACCACTACAAATAAGCCAAATTCTGTGAGCACTTTTGTTGATCCAAGAAATTTCATTAGGTCAAAAACCTTCATTCCTACTTGCCACTTCTGTGGAAAAATAGGACATATCAGACCTAGATGTAACAAACTTCGAAAGGAAGATCGAACTAAGCACACCACCCATTGGATGTCTAGAAAATCAAATCTCAAAATGAGATTTGTTGCTCATCCGAAGTGAATGAATAGAATTTCAAAAATAATGCTCAATTCCATCACTCCAAACTTAAAACAAGTATGGAGAAGAAAGGAGACTCAAGTTTGCTTATTGGATAAGATGTCACCATCATCTGATGAAGACAATCTTACATGTTTGGTGGCTTTTACTGCCCTCTCAACTTGTCAGTCTGATACTTGGTATCTCGACAGTGGCTGCTCAAGGCATATGACTGGAGACAAAAGATGGTTCACAACCTTCACCGAGGATTGTAAAAATGGAGCAGTCACTTTTGGAGATGGAAAAAGAGCAAGGATTGTTGGAAAAGGAGAAATCAAAACTCTAGGAATTCCATGCTTAAAAGATGTCATGTTAGTTGATGGACTTAAAGCCAACCTAATTAGCATCAGTCAAATTTGTGGTGATGATGATACTGAAGTATTGTTCAATAAGTTGAAATGTTGTGTGAAAGTTGCTAGTGGGATAGACATTTTTGAAGGAAAAAGGTCTAAAGACAATTGTTATTGTGTGAATGCAAATGAATCACATGTGCCAAATATATGCAACAAAGCAACTGATGAAGTTTTGGATTTATGGCATAAAAGATTAGGCCATATGAATTGTAAGGATATGATCAAGCTTTCCAAGAAGGAATATGTGAGAGGTTTACCAATGTTGGCTGGAGAACTTGGAATTTGTGGAGAATGTCAAGTGGGAAAGCAAACAAAGAGTTCACACAAGTCAACAAACTACATCTCAACCTCACGACCTTTGGAGCTGATGCACATGGACTTGGTTGGACCGGTACAGACTGAAAGTATTGAGGGAAAGAAATATATTCTTGTCTTGGTGGATGATTTCTCACGTTTTACTTGGGTTGCATTCTTGCGTGATAAATCTAATGCATTCAAAGCATTTTATGGCTTGTTGAATAGAATTCAAAATGATAGAGTTGCTTCAAATGATCGTGTGATAAAACTCAGAACCGATCATGGAACTGAATTTGAAAACACATCATTTTCTGAGTTTTGTGATGAAAAAGGAATTGCTCATAATTTTTCTGCTCCAATCACTCCTCAACAAAACGAAGTTGTTGAACAGAAAAATTGTGTGTTGCTTGACATGAGTTGTGTCATGCTGACTAACGCTCGTTTGACAAGTCATTTTTGGGCTGAAGCAGTCAGCACTGCTTGCTATACTGCAAATAGAGTCTATCTTCGACCTGGTACAAAGTGCACACCATATGAGATTTGGAAAGGAAAGAAACCCAACATGAAGCATTTGAAAGTGTTTGGAAGTATATGCTACATTTATAGAGATAGGGAAATGTTAGCAAAATTCGATTCACGAAGTGATATTGGAATTTTTCTAGGATACTCTCTCACTAGTAGAGCATATAGAGTGTTCAACAAGAGAACTAAAAATGTCATGGAGTCCATTAATGTTGTTGTGAATGACTCCTCCTTAAGTATTGAACAACCTGCTTCAGATGAAGAATTCCTTCAAAGTAAATTAATCGATGAGTCATCAACTACTCAGGTTGAAATGCACCAAAATGTTGACTCAACAAAAGCTTTGAGAAAAGGACACAAGCAAGTGCAAAAAGATCACTCCAAGTCCGACATTATTGGCAACGTGGAAGATACCATACTAACAAGAAGCAAAACTACTACTGTAGTAAACTTCACGTGCTACATATCAAAGATTGAGCCAAAAAATGGCAAGGAAGCTCTTTTAGATGATGATTGGATAATGGCCATGCAGGAGGAACTCAATCAATTTGTTAGAAATGATGTATGGTATCTTGTTTCCAGACCCAAAGAAACAAATGTTATAGGAACAAAATGGGTTTTTCGGAACAAAACCGATGAACATGGTATCATAACGAGAAATAAAGCTCGTCTAGTTGCTCAAGGATACACTCAGGTAGAAGGTTTGGATTTTGACGAGACATTTGCTCCTGTTGCGAGATTGGAGTCCATTAGGTTGTTACTTGCTTTTGCTTGTCATCTGCGTTTTAAATTATATCAAATGGATGTCAAGAGTGCTTTTTTAAACGGAGTACTTTAAGAAGAAGTATACATGGAGCAACCAAAGGGGTTTGTTGATCCAAAACATCCTGATCATGTGTATCGGTTGAAGAAAGCTTTGTACGGTTTGAAACAAGCTCCTAGAGCATGGTATGAAAAACTATCAACCCATTTGTTAAAGAAAGGATATACACGAGGAGTTGTTGACAAAACCTTGTTCGTTAAAAGAATAAACAAGGATGTGATGATAGCTTAAGTGTATGTGGATGACATAGTATTTGGCTCAACATCTGACATACTTGTCAAAGAATTCATTGAAGTTATGCAGAGCAAATTCAAAATGAGTATGTGTGGGGAATTGAATTTTTTCTTAGGATTACAGGTCAAACAAGTTGAAAACGGTATTCTTGTCTTTCAGACAAAATATGCAAGCGAGCTGGTTAAGAAGTTTGGTTTGGATTCAGCAAAACCAGTCTCCAATCCCATGGCAACAACCACAAAACTTCACAAGGATCCAAATGGAAAAAGTGTTGATCAAACCCTCTATAGGAGTATGATTGGAAGTTTGTTGTATCTTACTGCTAGTAGGCCTGATGTCTCTTATAGTGTTGGTGCATGTGCACGATATCAAGCTGATCCAAAAGAATCGCATTTGGAAGCTGTCAAAAGAATCATCAAGTATGTACGTGGCACAGTTGATTTTGGTTTACATTATTCTTTTGAAACCATTCTGAAATTGCTGGATTTTCAGACGCCGATTAGGCTGGAAATGCTGATGATCGGAAAAGTACTTCTGGAGGATGTTTCTATGTTGGAAACAATCTTGTCGCTTGGCATAGTAAGAAACAAAATTGCGTTTCCTTATCCACTGCCAAAGCTGAATACATCGATGCTGGTAGCTGTTGTACCCAACTGCTTTGGATGAAGCAAATGATTCGTGATTATGGCATTAATCAAGGCACCTTCTCTATTTTCTATGACAACACTAGTGCTATAAACATTTCCAAGAATCCAGTTCAACATTCTCGTACCAAACATATTGACATTCGTCACCATTTTATTCGTGTTCTGGTTGAAGAGAAGGTTTTAATATTGGAGTTTATTGCCACTGAACATCAATTTGCAGACTTGTTTACTAAGCCTCTCGACACTCATCGTTTCGAAACTCTTCGAAAGGCATTAGGAATATGTCGTGTTCTCTAAACTTCATCTTTTCATATTTTTTTTTTCTTTTTCTTCCTTAGTTATTAATTTTTCTTAAACTTTAATGCAAAAGAAGTCCAATTCTTGTTAGTCTACAAAACTTTTGTCCACTGCATTCTCTGCTTCGTGCTACACATAATATGTTTTTGCCTTGGTGGTTGATACTATATGTATGTTTTTTGATTAAACTTGACTTCTTACCTGCACCTCTGCACCCTGTGAGCTTTCGAGCCTCTAGTTAGTGTATGCATTTTTCATACACTTTTAATCGTTTCTGTGTGCTCTATCTTATGTGATTTTTAACTCTCTAGAACTTGCTTTGCGTTCTCTCGAGGCTTTGTATCGCTCTTTACTCTTCTTTTGAGATGAAAATAAGAATTACGATTTTTTTTTTCTTATACCCCAGTGCTTTATTATTTTTCCGCATTATTGAACCTCTCCTTCATTTTATATTCCTTGCTTCACTTCTTATACCCTGGTTCTCCCCACAATCCAAGCCAGTTGAATAAATTTTTTAGGCGAGAGTCCAAGACTGTTTCCCATTGCAGAGCAAAACTTGTGCTGACAGAATCTTTCCAAGTCAAGAAAAGCTATCTCAAACAAAAAAAAAAAAAAAAAAAAAAAAGAAAAAAGAAAAATCAAGATTCGTGTGTATAACACACATGGCAATTGTTTATCTCCGAAGCCACTCAAAGGTATACTTGTACTTGAAGACCACAAATATATTAAATGTGCAAAGCACTCTCTATTGCTTTAGTGGTTCTCTCTGTCTCCACCTCTCTTCCGTTTTATTTCGACAGGATTCTATAGCTTCTTGGACTTATCTCCTCCCTATTTTTTTTCTTAATCCCGTACCTACACCCTGCTATCACCCTTCGTAAGAACCTATTTCATCTCTTGAGGGTAATTTGTTGATGTGTGGAGATGAGATTGCTCTGCAAGCCTATGGTAGGGTATTCACATAATGATCTTTTTGAGTGTAAACACTTCACCCCAAACACCTTGAGTGAAATTTGAGAATATTCCTTGTGAGTTTAGGGGTTGCTCTTGAGTTGGCTTGTTTAATCATATTGCATCTCTATAGTCCTGACTATTTTGGCTTTCTTTCGTTTGTATTATGTTTCTGTGGACATCAAATAAAATTTAAAAATAAAAATAAAAAAATCGTTATTTTCCTTATCTTTGCTCTATCCTTTCCCGTTCTAGATAATGTTATGTGTTTTTTTTATTGATTATCTTTTTAGTTTTTTTATTGCTTTGAAATTGGACTCAATACTTGTTTTTCCCCTATTTATTGATGTGTTTTCAATTGCTCATTGCACGTTGTCTCCAACATCTGTTCATCATGGTTTCCTCACGCAAGTCTGCCCGTTCTCATACTCTGAAAGGCAAACCTCCCATTATTACTCCTTCCGACTCTTCTCCTCGTACACGCTCTATGACTCGTAAATTATTTCCTTCTCCACCTGCTTCCTCCACTGTTTCTGCTGTTGATGTTCCCCACGAGGTTGTCCAACATCTTCTTGATCTGCGCAAGCAATTCTCTCTGTTGGAACATTTCATTAAGAATTCTACCAATGATATCAACCATCGAATTTCTAAATTAGAGCAATGTATCCACCGCATCCCCGAACACATGCTTGTTCCTCTTATCCCTCTTTCATCCTCTGATGATGAATCTGGATTCAGTCCCAATTATGTTACGCCGCATACCCATATTCCATGTTCCCCTATTCTGGAACACACACTGCTGCCATCGTCTACACCAGAGGATGATCCAGAGGTGGATCCCGAAGAAGATCCAGAGGAAGATCTCTACTAGGTTACTGATGAAGACTCATTGCCCAAGCATGATTGATACTATAACTTCTTTGGCTTTCCCTGTGAGAAAAAGGGGGAGAGACTATAGTTCGGAGGAGAGATTTTAGCTAGGAGAGATTTTAGTTTTGTGAGAGTTTCTTTTAGTTTTTTTTTTATTTTGGACAATAAAAGATGTTTGAATGATTATTTTTATTTCTTAATAAAGTCTATTTTTGTTGCAACATTTATCTTTTGTACGTCACAGAGATTTTGTTTGATGTGTGCAAATTACAGACTTCAGTGCATAAGTTTTTAATATTTTTTTCTAAAATGTTGTGATTGAGGGTTTTGTCTAGGAAATGCCAAAGGGGGAGATTGTTAGTGCAAAATTGGCAATTCTTGACAAAATGCCTGAGTCTGTAATAGCTTAGACTTGTTACATATTTTCAATTGTATTTGTTTAAGTCTAAAGATGTCTCTCACACTTTCGATGCAAAGATGTTATGTAAACAAGATACTTATTCAGGTACGTTTGCACGCATGCATTCAACTACATCCATTTGTTATCTCATGTTATTGTAGTTAGAATAGGACTCTTGACCATTGTGTGTTTTATCTCTTTTAAATGACTTATCCTTTCTATATTAATTATTAAAACACACTTTCAAAGAAACAATCTGATTGAATTGAGACTAATCTGATTGCATTGAGACTAATCTGATTGCATTGGAACTTATCGGTTTGCATTGGGACTTATCGGTTTACATTGGGACTTATCTGTTTGGATGTTGGTAGGAGTCATCTGATTACATGGATTGCATTCTTATCGGTTTGAGTCAGTTAGTGCATTAAGCTTTTATAAGAGTTGTCAAACTCTTGGAAAAAGGTAAGCCACATATGCATGTTTCTTGGGTTCTAGTATTGGCAGCAAACTTGCGTTCTTAACTTATGAAAAAAATAACTTTTTAGTTGCTGCCATCTTGTGGTTTCAATAGCAATTGTGTTTAAAGAGAAAATATTATTTTCATGCTAGTTTCATTTGTTTTATTGAATGTCAATTATGAAAATGTGCCGTGTGATTTTCGTACTTGATTGTTTTCCAAACAAACACTTCATCATATAAACATTCTGCATGATCGAGTTAGTGTCTTGCAAAGTTCGAGGAAAAGGTGATTGACGATCGCGTTAGTATTGTGCCACTTCAACTCAAAGACTGATGAAAGATCGAGTAGCAAAGCGCGAAGACAAAGCTGCCAACTAGTATGGTTGTCTAGTTGATGAGTTCTTGTAAGTCTTTATGTATTCTTTCTTTCTTAGTACTTCCTGGCTTGGTAGCCCGAGGATTTTCCCAGTGGTGGGTTTTGCCTCGTTAAATCCTACATCATGTGCGTACTCTTTATATTTATTTTGACTATTTGTGTAGGGATTAGTTTACATAACTGATTAACTTAAACTTGAAATTGCTTTAGTTTTAAGTTGAAATTTAGTTATATTTCTAGGTTAAATTAATACCCATCCTAGGACTTTCAACATTGTAGGATATGAAGTTTATGTAACTGGTATTTAGAGGTGGAATAAGGTGGTAAAAATTGTCACTCAGTATTTTGGTTATTAATTGACAAAATTAATTTTATAATAGAGTTCATGTTTGATAAATTGTAAATTATTCCAATGTTTGTTTAAACTTTATGTGATAACTGTTTACAAGTTTACAAAATTTGTATTGAATTTCAATAGCTTGGATGAAAACGCAATTCCAACTCCTATCGACCAGTTGCAGCCCTAAAAAAAGGTTGAAAAAATTGAAGTTTGTGTATGTAGAATGTGGAGACCAAGAATTCTAGGAACGATTCACAAATATGTAGGCCTGCACTGTATATTGGTTGATGAAAAGGTGAGAAATCATTGTTTAATTGTTTTAATTAGTAAACATTTGGTGTTACCCCTTAGAATTTTGTTAATTGTTTTGCTAAATATGATAGTGTTTCTGCTTTCTACAATTTATTTCTAATATTTAGACATTCCTTGATTTCATGTTGTTAAACGGTATATACGTTTCCATGCTGATTGTGTCTCTATGGTATATAGATTTCCTTCTTTTATAATATTTAAAATGGTGTGTTCTTCACATTGGATTTTTTCATATGTGTATAGCTTTTTGAAGTGGTTCATTAATATTGTTTGTACCATACTTGACCAATCCTGAAACTACTAAGCACCGGTCAACAACATACTGTCAAGGACCCACAAGACTTTTCCTCCAACCAGGAGGCCAATCACAACACGACACATGTCGGTATCAGAAGCCAATCACAGCGCGACACGTGTCGATATCAGAGGCCAATCACAACACAACACGTGTCAATGTCAGAACAAAGCTAGAAACTCTCTTCTATAAAAGGGGATTATTCTCCCACAATAATCCCTAATGTCATTTGTACTAAACTATTCACTAGAACTCACTAAAAGAGAGCTTGAACCTATGTATTTGTGTAAACCCTTCACAACTAATGAAAACTCCTCTACTCCGTGGACGTAGCCAATCTGGGTGAACCACGTACATCTTGTGTTATTTACTTCCCTGTCTCTATTCATTTACATACTTATCCACACTAATGACCAGAGCAACCTAGCGAAGGTCACAAACTTGACACTTTCTGTTGTACCAAAGTCCTCGCCGATTTTGTGCATCAACATTTGGCACGGTCTGTGGGAATCGCACTTATTCCTACTCTCTCCAGCTTTGTAAGGCTGGTTTCCACCATTTGCACACTTTCTTTCGACTAGACACCCCTCTCCAACATGGGGAGTGAAGGGAGCCATAACATGCAGAACGACACCCCCCTCGCATTTAGTGCAAAGCAACGAAAGAAGGAACGAAAGAGGTTTGCTCTTGAGGCTAAAGTCGATGAGCTAGAGGCTCAGAACAACAAGATAGCGATAAAGAATGAGATCTTCTAGGAGCAGTATGAGAAGCTCTTCGGAATGCTCCATGAAGCTAGGCATACTCAAACACACGAACTCATCACCCCCGGGGAAGTCAACCACCACCTGGGTGCCCCCCAACACGGGGGATCACCTGCTTTCAACATGGATATCCTTAATGGGGAACGAGTTACTCATCAAGGTGTTGATCAACATGAGACCTCTCTCAACCCAGCTGCTTCGACCCGAAGCAGGAGAAGTGGAGGAAGGCACATTCTTGCAGAAGGAGTAGAAGAATCAAAAGCCGTTTATCGCGACTGTTGGGACTTCCTGAGGCAACGTCGAGAGAACCCCATCCACATAAGCTCGAAGGTCAATGATCCAAGGGTTTCTGAAAGGTTCGATCCTCTTCCATGCCCTAAGCCAATTGCCAATCTAGAGAATAAGCGACATGTCCTAGAGGAATACGAAGGTACGAGGGACTCGGGGGCATTTCGACAGGCTCGCCTTGGAAGTCAGTACGGTGAGTCCAAATAAAAATCTCATGCCCTTGACCAAGTTTTCCTACTTCCAAGAGGAGATGGAGACTTACGGAAAAAGGATCTAGCAGTACCTGACTCCACTCAGGACCCCCTTGTCCTACAACTCGTTGAGGAAGTAAACAAGTTGAAGGCCGAATGTCAGGCCGAAATACCTGACTGGAACCAACCTAGGCCTGGGCCTCTTACAAGGACGATCCTCGACACCCCTCTCCAGGCAAAGACAAAGCAGAAGCTTGGCTTACAACTCTACATTGGAAGGGAGGACCCGATTGAGCACCTTAACCTCTTTGAGTCCACCATGGCATACCGGATGCACACTGACGAAGAACGATGTCTTCTCTTCCCCTCTACCCTCTCTGGCGTAGCTCTGAATTGGTATTGTCGTCTTCCACCTAAGACAGTAGACTCATTTAAGGAACTGAGGAAACTATTTGTCTCTCAACACATCTTCCAGATAGATCGCTTGCATTCTGCAAATGACTTGTACACTATTCGCCAGAAGCCGGATGAGTCACTACGAAAGTATGTCGGCCGCTTCAGCCATGAGTATTCTCGCTGCGCTGAGGCAGATGACAAGACCATCCTTAAAGCCTTCATGGCATGCCTACGCGACTGTTTCTTCAAGTACATGATCAATGTTAACACTTGGAAGACTTACTCTGAGGTAATGGCATAGGCTTATAACCATGCCTCTGCCAAGGTAAGGACATATCAAGGGAAACCCCCTACAGCCATCCCTTATTAGCAAATGGGGAGTGGAAGCCAAATCCAACCGAATGAGAAGACCTCAACCTTCCAAACAACAGCGACGCTTCCCCCTGCCCTACCTAATACCTCACCAAGTCAACAGGCGTATCATTGTCAGGGCAAGAGGAAAGACTTCCATCCTCACCAGTCTCACTTTAATAAAAAGAGTAAGGGGCACTATCGCGATAACCAAAGGTATCACCATGATAATACCCGCCCCCAGGTGGTCAATGCAATGGGCCAAACACATGTCAAGAATGGTCCTACCCCGAGGTATGAGACATACACACCTTTGAACGCCACATGCATGGCCATTTACCCCAGTATAGCTCACTTGATACCAAAGCCAAGGCTGAGGGAGCCAGATTTCAAGTCCACGAAGAACATAGGCACGTTTTGTGGTTACCACGAGTATAATGGCCATGACGGCGAGATATGTATCACCCTCCATGATCATATTGAAGCTTTGGTACGTGAAGGAAAAATTGACCAGTTCCTCCTTCACCCTCTAAGGGATAACCGCAACCAACGCCAAGTGAATGTGATATATTCCATAAGCGGTGGCACACCTATATCTGAATCTTCCAACAGGGCCATGAAAAATAATGAACGAACGTTGAAGCCTGGCCACCAAGTGTTTCACATGGAAGACATCAGGGGAGGCAAGTATCAAAAGCCTAACTGGGATCCAATATGTTTCTACCCTAAGGAAGAAAGAGGTATCATCTATCCTCACAACGACCCACTGATTGTGGAGGCTCACATAGCCAACTTTGATGTACGACGAATCCTGGTAGACACGGGGGCGTCGGTCAATATCATGTTTGCTGAAGCTTTCAAAACACTTAATGTAGCTGAACATTTGCTCGATCACTCGGTTTCTCCTCTGATAAGCTTCTCTGGTGATGTCGTGCAACCTTTAGGGAGCGTACATTTACCCTTCACCATCGGTACAGGACCGTACAGAGCCACCATCACCACTAACTTCTTGGTGGTCGACTGCCCAACGACATACAATGTCATCTTTGGGCGCACATGCATTAATGATCTCAAGGCCATGGTATCCACGCATATGTTGTTGATGAAATTTCCAACCCCCTATGGCAATGGTTACATTAGAGGAGATCAACTTAGTGCACGATCATGTTACAACACTTCAGTCAAGCAACAACACTTGCATGTACCCAAAGAAACACCTTTCTATACATGACCAAGTTATCAAGACCAGCTCGGACAAAGCCAACTTGAATATTCACGGTGGTAACAATCAACCCGACGATCCTCGAGATGACTCTTTCACCCAGCAAGCACAACCTGCTGAAGAGTTAGAGAATGTCTCTATCTCAAAAGATTATCCAGATCGCATAGTGAAGATTGGCACCACTTTGTCACCACCCATTCGGTTGGCATTGATCTTTTTTTTGCCAGAGAACACTGAAGTCTTCGTCTGGTTATACGAGGACATGCCAGGCATCTCTCCCGATATCATCTATCATCACTTGAGTATTGATCCCAAGACCAAGCTGGTGAGACAGAAGCGAAGATCTTATGATGTTGAACGATATGAAGCAATGAAGGCAGAAGTTGAAAAACTTAAAAGCATAGGCTTCATCCGTGAAGTCAATTATCCAATGTGGGTAGCAAATGTGGTCCTTGTTAAGAAAAATCCGACCAAGGAAAGTCCCTTGCTTCAAAAGATCTTGTGGAGAATGTGTGTCGACTACACCGACTTAAACAAATGATGCCTGAAGGATAGTTTTCGCCTTCCTCTCAGTGATAGCCTTGTAGACTCTGCAGCAGGGTGTGAACTCTTGAGCTTCATGGATGCTTACTCAGGGTACAATCAAATCCTCATGAACCCTTCGGACCACATGGCCTTCACCACTAATAGAGGACTATATTGCTATAAAGTCATGCCATTCGGCCTAAAGAATGCAGGGGCGACTTATCAAAGATTAGTCAATTCAATGTTCGCTGAACAGATTGGGAAAAACATGGAAGTTTATGTTGATGATATGTTAGTCAAAAGGAAACATGTTAACCAACACATTGCCAACTTGTCTGAAACCTTCTCCATCCTGAAGAAGTATCGAATGAGGTTGAACCCCAACAAATGCGCTTTTGGTGTGGGCTCTGGGAAATTCTTGGGCTTCATGATTAGCCAACGAGGCATTGAAGCTAACCCCGAGAAGATCAAAGCAATCATGGACATGAAAGAACCAGTAACCTCGAAAGACATCCAGAGCCTTACAGGCAAGGTGGCAGCCTTGACCAGGTTCATCTCTAAGGCCACAGACAAATGCACTCATTTTTTCAAAGAACTTAAGGGAAGTAAGAAGTATATTACATGGACCGATGAATGTGCCGAAGCAGTTAAGAACCTCAAGGAGTACATGAGTAAAGCCCCTCTGTTTTCCAAACCTAAATTTGGTGACACCCTAATTGTCTATCTATCTATCTCAGCTTCAGCAGTCAATTCCGTCCTCATTCGTAGGGATGGTAGTATCGAACGACCTGTCTACTACGCTAGCAAGGCTCTACAAGATGCGGAGACACGATACTCCAAAATTGAGAAATTAGCTCTAGCATTAGCCATGTCTGCTCAGAAACTTCGCCCCTACTTCTAAGCACACTCCATCATCGTGCTTACCAATCACCCCCTCCGACAAATACTTTAGAGTCCTGACACTTCAGGGCGAATGATCAAATGGGCCATAGCACTGGGAGAGTTTGACATCTCCTACCACCCAAAGCTAGCTGAAAAGGGCCAAGCAGTTGCAAATTTCATTGCGGAATTCACTCGTTGATATTTCTCCTACACCTGAGGCAGCGGCTTCATCACCCCTGGGAACCTGGAAGGTAGAACCAACACTCCCAGTATGGACTCTATATGTTGATGGCTCATCCAACCAACAGGGTTGTGGAGCAGGACTAGTCCTGATTACCCCCAACAAAGTGGCAATGGAGTATGCTCTCCGCTTCAAATTCAAGGCGTCAAACAATGAAGTCAATTATGAGGCCCTTTTAGCAGGCTTATGTTTGGCCAAACACCTTGGAGTTAAACAAATTAATATCTTCAGTGACTCCCAATTGGTGGTTAACCAGGTCACGAACAACTTTGACGCTAAGGATAACTCCATGGCAGCGTATCTTGCGCAAACGTAGCTTTTGCTCAAGCACTTCCACTACCAGATCACCCAAGTCCCTCGAGTGGCAAACAGTCATGCAGACGCTTTGGCTCACCTCGCCTCAGCAGTGGAAGACAAGATTGGGAGAAAAATTCATGTTGAATTGTTGGCAACACCAAGCACCATGGTTAATAAAATTAATTAAAATTATGTTCAACTTATGTTGTTATGTTTATATTGTGTTGTGAAATTATATTTATAATATGTTGTTAAATTTGTACGTGAAGTACAAATATGTGTTGTGATGTACGGAGTTAATTGCAATTAACATACTACTTATTATTATTTTTTTAAGTAAAACTTAGTTTCCCATTCGAGGATTAGTTGGATTTCGCGCATGGATGTGAAAGTATGACTGCGGTCCAATTGATTCTTGAATTGTCCCATTATTTGGACAGTTTGGGAATGTAGAATTATGGCACGTCGTTTATGGTTGAAGGATTAGGTTTCGGTTGTGGAGATTTTTGGTGTCATCTCTATACGTTCTTTAGGTGGCTCATAGGTATTTCGTATCTACGTCGTCCATCTGAAGAACTGTACCAAGATGCTGTCGAAATTCATCCACGTCGATATCTAATCTAATGTAGCCGTAAATTATATGGTGTGGTTGTTACTTGTGTATTTGAGGTGGTGATTAGTATTGTTCTTGTGGGGGGTGACTCGAAGAAATTACTGTTTTGTATTGTTTGACCCAATTTTCTTTTGTGATCACTTCAATTTTCTTTTCTGATTCATAGTATTCTTCAACAAAATTAAAGAAGAATATATCAATCTTGTGTTTATTCATAAAGTTTTCCCATTTTTCGTAAATATCTAATTTTTGATCTTGGGTATAACTCTGTCTGAATCTTTCTCTCCATGGTATATTTTCTTCTACTCTGATGTAAGCTTTTAATGATTTCCAACATATTTTAAATGGCTTGCTTAAAACTAATAATGGTTAGTTTACTTCAAAATCAGTTGTTGTTAGTGAAGTTGGCTTTTCTTTAAGTTTGGATGGTTTTGGTTTGGGCTTGGTTTTTGTAGCAAGGATGAGCAACTTGGGAGTTTGTCCTAACTAATTTGAGTCTCATATTTATTAAATCATTTATTAAGTCTCAGTCACGATCTAATATGTTTTTTGAAGTAGATCCTGAAAAGGAATTTCTAACTGGTTCTTTGGACGTAGTTGATTAACTTGATTCTTGACGTTGGACGCTCGACTTCCTAGCTGGAGTGTTGAAATTGATTTTAACTGTGCCAAAGTATTATTCTATGTTGTCTAGGTTGACTAAGTTGTTTTGAATATCAACTAGTTTACTTTCATTAATTAGGAACCGATGTGATGGTAAATTGATGTCTGACCATTTGATGGTTTTGGGTATTTTGATATTGGCATTTTCTTGATTACTTTGGATTAAAGGTTGTTCTTTGGGACTTTTAGCTATGGCTTGGAAGTTCATGTTTGTACTTGTGCACTTGTAATTGACTCTGAAAATCAGAGTTATGGTTGGACACCTTCCAAGACTTGATAACCAAAGGTTTTTATGTTTGATGTGAGTGCTTTTAACACATATGGGTCTGTTAGGTTTACTGTGAGGTCTGGGAAATAATCAGAATGGAATTGTCCGTTATATAGGCTTGACTCGATCATTCCAAGAATGTTATCACTAAAGTCAACCAATCTTGCATCTTGGAGACATAACATGATAGAGGTGTTGAGACCTCTTGTTATTAATGGTTTTACTACGATCTGTACACTACCAATGTGAATGTAATTCTGACTGTCTTTTCTATGAGCTCTTTCTTGTTCTTCATTAACAGCATAAGCTTGATCAACTGTTCTTACATGGTGTTTACTTTTAAATGAAAAGAGTGACCATTTTTTCTTATAAATTTCTTTACTGGATACTTTGGGATATTCCAATCTCCAAAGTCGACACTTTTGTCTTACTGAAATTCTAACTTTTGTTCTTCATTTATTATGTCTGGGATCTTATTTAAATTAGATCTAGACCTAGTACTGGCAGATAAGTGTGTGTGTGTGTGCGTGCGCGCTTAATGTGCGGATGCATATTATTATGTTAGTCTCTAATGAGACTTGTGACAATATTTGATAATATCTTTAGATCATCAGTGATCTATTTTCACCACATGGTTGAAATTTTATATAGCTATCTTCGGCCGTAGATTTATTTGTAGGCGATATTTGTCCTAATAGATGCTAGGTTTGATGATTATCACCGGTATTGAGATTAACTACTTGATGTTAATATATTTCCTGCTTGATGTACTTATGTTAGTTGATGCTAGCATGATTGATTGAAGGTATGATTTCTGAACTTGACTTGATTGTTTTCGATGATATTGATGAATGAGATTTACTATTATGATTGTAAATATTATTATATAGTTTCCACTCTACATGCTTTCAAAACAGGGGTTATTATGTTCAACGATGATTTTATAACTGTGATAAAAATAGTCCAGTCACGTTTTGTTCGATCGTCCCCTTCAGAACGTAACGAGAGTAAGGAGAACATCGGTGGGGACGAGTGGGCTTGGCAGTGAAGCTTTCATCCTCTAGACTTTGAGTTATGGTTCCTTTACTGTAGTTTTATCTTAGTAATAATTATGACATGATCGTACTTTTGATTATGCATAACACTGCACTCTGTTGTATTTACTGTTGCCTGAAACTTATAGTTGCTTTGTTGTTATATGATAATAACGGGGTTAAACCCAAGAAAATTTGTGTCCCCAAGTGGGAAGGATGGTAAGTGATTTCTTGTAGCAGCTTTGGATTTATATTAAGTGAACATCTTTGGTTCAAATTCTTACACATCATAAATATCTTACTATGACTTCGTCACTAAATTGGCTTGTGACATCATCTCCAGATAGGGTTATATGGTCAATTTAGTGTCAGCCAGCACATCACAACACAACCTCGTAACTTGTGTTATTGGGGTCGGGGTGCGTCATCGACAATTCTAGTTACAAAAGAGGCCACTAGTCGTATAGAAAAATTACAATCTTGGGAAGCAAAAACATATTTCTTTTTGAAGGAATTCAATAGTTGCACTATTTGTTTATCCAGTGCAACTGTGAAGGAAAATATTTGAGAAACTAAGTTCATTAAGCAACATATTATGCTTTTATGCACTTTAAAATAAAACTTAAACCATGAACTTCAAAGCCTAGTAGCGGTGGTAGACCATAACTCGACTCATATCACAAAAGAGTTGAGATTTCTTTATACCTTTATAGTTTCTCTTTGTATATGGAAAGGCTAATCACTCAGGAAGTGTCTTCAGTCCTCTCCTTGAATTGAACTTCATCCCCGTCATCTTCATCTTCTAGTCTCCTTGGATTCTTGGATTTGGATGCTTGAATGATTTTCTAGAAGTCCCCAAAGTTGAAGACCTCTAAATTCCAACACTAAGGATGATGAAGGAAGAAGATGAGTGACTTTGGAAGAGTTTGGTAGGCTATCCTTTCTTTTGTATCTAATAGATCAATGTTTCAGAAATTTATTTATTTATTTTTTAAATTTATTTGGGGTATCTAGAATGACTACTCTCAATGATCTTTCAAAGAGCTGGAACTCTCACCAATTCTTCAAAGAACTACAATTGAGGAATCAACTACCTCTAGTCACACTAGGAAGAACCTCCACTAGGAGATCAAGAGCAAGATCAACATGTACCCATCCCACCAAGAATAGTCATTCCACATGCCCTAGATCACAAAAACTTCTTGAACATTGCCAGTAGAATCAAAAGAAAAGACTGCCTAATGGGAAAATGGTTGCCTAGGCAAAAGGAGAAATTCTCATAAATCCTACTATGGAATTCAAAGAAGTAGCAGAAAGACTTGCTACGTCATTAACAGGATCACTTATCAAGTGGTGGATACACTTGGAATAAAATACAAGACATGCTTTTCTGAACACACAATATCCGGTGTCATGTCTACTTACTCTCGTCTCTAGAGAGTTTGTAGGTGTACAAGAGACAGAAGCAAGGCATTCAGAAAAGGAATTCCTTTAAAACAAATGTTGTGATGTCCTTAAGCTGAAGGATTATTATCTTAGGCAAGAATAGTTATTCATTAGCTTCAACAAAAACACAGATATGACCAGTAGACTTAACTACTTGCAATCTAGCAAGCATGTACCAGAAAGTGGAAGCCTTGCTCAAAGAGCATTGTCAAGCTCAACAATTAAGAAAAATCATGAAAGTTTTTGAATAGTCTATACTTGCAAAATTTTACAAGAATGATGTACAAAAGTTTGGATGCACAACAACAAAACCCTGCATATGTTTCAAGAAGAAAGAAAAGCGTTGGAATAAGAAAAAGAAACATTGGACGTTATACAAAGGAAAGAAGTACAAAATCTTCAAAAAAAGAAAAAATTCTCTTCCTTAGTCCAATAAATGTTTCTTGTGTCGAAAGCAAGGGCACAAGGCAAAAGATTGTCCAAAAAAGAAGAAAGCTCTGACACACCTAATTCATCTGATAGATGACCCAGAATTCTATGATGATTAATACGAATTGACAAACAATTGAGAAAGATCACATCATGTTGAACTATCTCAAGATTCATGCAGTCAATCTTCAAACACTTTTAATGAAAAAGTTGTATTTCTAATTCAAGCTACATATAACCAGGAGATTTGCTCAGGCCACGCATTCACCTAATCACTAAACCTCCAAATGAAGGTCCTGTTACAGTCATAACATCGGTTGATACCGATGTTTCCATATCTAGTATGAATAGTAGATGCTTTGTAAAAGCTGTTGGATTTCCATATAAGCTTCATTCATATCAGCTTCAGGAACTTTTAAGTCACAAGCATATTTTAAACCTCTTCTTTGTTCGCTTACAGATTGCTTTAGTCACAGACATTCCCTCTACTAGTATAACTATTAGGGTGAAAATGTTATACTGGGAATATATTTCCTTTCACTATCAAAAATATTTTCCTTCACACCCTTAATATTCTAAATTGGTGATGCTACTCTTCCTTTGGTAGTAAAACACTCTACTTTGTGGATGAAGTTGATTACGTCATGGAAAACTGTCCTTGGTATGTGAAAGGACAGATTTTTCACTTCGTAAGGTGGATGAAAAATGTGGATATGATCTGGAAGAGCTAGATGTAACTTGGCTCCTCATGAATAAGATGTTCGAGGATGGGCCGAATGTGCTACTAGAAGTAGTAAAGCAGATGGTGTATGGGATGAGCTAAGAGTGGGTCTAACCGACAAGCATAGGGAGATGACAATCATTCCGTTGGTTACGATTCATTTGAAAATAAATAAATAAATAAATAAAAGATTTGATAAATAAAGATGCTGGAATTAGAAAGATGGTAGGGTAACACACCCCAACCTGGAATGTCCACCTGGACTCCGAATCGAGTTGTGTTGGCCGACATCAGGAAGGTGGCGAAGCCATAAGTTTAGTGATGTGGAAAATGTGAGTAAATTTAAAATAATTAGTGACTAAATGCAAGAATGCACATGTGAGCGGGATTGAAATCATTTCATACGTGATGTCAAAGCATAAGCATAGTACAATAAAAGTAAAAGAAGAATTATACCATTCAAGGTACTCTCCTATACCAACATTTTCCAAGAATCCTCATTGATACAAAAGCTCTGCCACTAAAACCTAGAGGGGCAAAAAACAGGGGTGAGTGGGCCTAAAAATAATGCTTTGTAAAACCTTTTTGAAAACGTAATAACCTTTCACCGTAAAGCAAGTATAGTTTTCAAAAATAGCATACTTTGTATAGTATGAAAATACTTATTGTGAACGGTAATATCTTGAGAATGAAATACTTCACAATGTTTCGTAGGAAATTGTTATTAGCACTCCAAAAATATGATTTGGTACTCCAAACTTTCTATAATTTGAAAGAAAAATACCCTTGTGAGAAGTGTAGAATGAGATTTTTGGAGTGCTAATAACAGTTCTCTATTTCATAAATAAACACATATCCGGTAATCACAATATCTCGCATAAACAAACATATCATATTAAGCGCTCATCGACTTATGTTGACACACGAGTGTAGAGATATTCTGACATGAACGATTTTGGGTGTAATAATGATTTACGCTCTAGTACTAAAATCACATGAAGACTGGCGCTATGCGCAACAAATACGGGTCCTAATTGCCTATAGCAATCTAGGACATGACAGGCACCTATAATGGATCCAAAGTGAGTGTCCGGTGCGATGTGAACATACACGTGAAGGCTTGCCCTGGCCTGGGTGAGTACTAACACCAGTGTAGCAAAATATGATCATGACCGTAAATATAATTCTAGTCAACATAATATTATTCATGGTCATAAATATAATTAAGGCATCATGTAAGATTTATAATAATCTCATAATTCTCATCATTAAGGCTTTTCTTATAAAAGTTAATTTAATTATGGCATCACATCAAAAATTCATTATTAAATATATATATATATATATATATATATATATATATGAAAATGCAATAACTATATATACTATATAAAAGAAAAGTCCAATCACAGTTACTTGTAAAGTCATAGCCATTCAAACTAGAAAACACAGATCACCAATGCTAATCGTACCTAAGCATAATAGAGACCCATTAGTAAAATTCAATTTAAACCTTTGAATTTGGAAAAACGGATGGTGAATTTGGAATTAGCACGTTGAAATACCCCAAGAAGGGTCTCGACAAATTTTGTAAAAAGTCAACGGTCAACCAAAAAGTCAATCGAGTTGCCGAGGTGGTCAACTACGTTAAAACTTCGAAATTTTACTACACGAATGCCAAAAATGGATTTAGGGCATAAAAATTAGTCAAGAGGGCTTCCGAGAAAATTTCGAAAAAGTCACCTAAAGGAAAACAGTTAACTTTAATAAAATATTCCATCCTTGGACATAATATTATGTTGAAGTTAACTGGAAGTTAATGGAATATTCTAGAGAATATTCTAGACGGATTGAGAAATGGGTCCGGGTTGAATCTAGTTCAGATTTGGGTCTCGGGCTTGGGTAGGTGCGCGGATCCGAGTTTGGATTCTGTTATGAGCTATCTGGTCAGGTCGACCCGTTTAAGCTCGCGGGTTACACCCGCTGGACCCAATGAAGAAAAAGGCCAGAATTGGTAGGAGAAGCCTGAAAAAGTTCAACACCTCCGATAAGGGTCCAAAACTCAACCATTTTTAACTATTCAAAAGAAAACAATAAAGCTAAGGAGATAAGGATTTGAAATATACCTAAATGAAACTGAGCCGTGGCCGGAGTTGGCCGGCAAAAATTTGCAAAACTTCTGAATCTCGCTGGAAGACTAGGGTAACCTTCCCCAAGCTATCTCTACGTCCAAACAACATCAACACATCTTAAAATGTCATAATCGTACTTCTAAACACGATCTACAAAGATTTGAAGAGTTTTCAAGTGTTACCCTCGTTAGAGACAGCGAGAATCGGGAAAAGTTTGTATAGTGACAGTAACACTGTGCAGAGAAAGAATGAGAGAGAGAGTGATCACATTCCTGCGCTTGAGGTTCGTGATGTAGGTGGTGTTAGTGCAGTGGTGCTCGCCAGAGTGGCAAGAGAGCTAAGGGAGAGTTTTGAATGATGAGGTGAAGGAGAAGGGAGATCGAGAGAGTTCTAAGAGTCTGGGGAAGAGACACATGAAAAAGAGGGAGAGTGTTTGAGTGATGTGGGCCCCATGGGCCACAAAACCCCAGTAAAATTAATAAAATAAAAGAAGAAACTATCTAACTTTCAATTTACTAAAATACCCTCGAATTTTGTAATTTCGTATAATTTTAACTGTAACTTCAATTTCGATTCTGCTTGCGCCCACACGTTCGTAGCAACAAGTACTACACAAATACGATAAAATAGTAACTTATACACATCATGAAATGACAATCAACGAAAGTCATCAATCTTGCCTACAAGGGAATTTTGGTCAATTAACACCTTTAAAATTATAAAAACCGTAAAATTAGGGACGGTTATTACAATGGGTGACAACAACTAATGAAGAAATTTACAGGTTCACAAGTTTAAAACGGTTTCAATTTTAGTTTAGACGTTTTAATTTTGGTTTTCATGTTGTGGTACTTTATGTTTCTTGTTTGAAGTAGTTTATGTTTTGCACTTGGTGTTTCTT